>NW_026137735.1:0-21286 GCF_019393585.1 Leptopilina boulardi
ATGCTATGCCCACGGTCGACCCACGCAACAGCGATGCTATGCCCACGGTCGATCCACGCAACAGCCACTCTATTCCCACTGTACACCCACGCAACAGCCACGCTATGCCCACGGTAGACCCACGCAACAGCCACGCTATGCCCACGGTAGACCCACGCAACAGCCACGCTATGCCCACGGTACACCCACGCAACAGCCACGCTATGCCCACGGTAGACCCACGCAACAGCCACTCTATTCCCACGGTACAGCCACGCTATGCCCACGGTAGACCCACGCAACAGCCACACTATGCCCACAGTTGACCCACGCAACAGCCACGCTATGCCCACGGTAGATTTACGCAAGAGCCACGCTATTCCCACGGTACAGCCACGCTATGCCCACGGTAGACCCACGCAACAGCCACTCTATTCCCACGGTACAGCCACGCTATGCCCACGGTAGACCCACGCAACAGCCACACTATGCCCACGCAGCGGCAATGCTATGCCCACGTTAGACCCACTCAATAGCCACTCTATGCCCACAGTTGACCCACGCTATGCCCACGGTAGATTTACGCAAGAGCCACGCTATGCCCACGTTAGACACACGCAAGAGCCCTGCTATATTCTTGGTTGATCCACCTAACAGCAAGGGTTTTCCCAAGAAGACTAGAGACAGGAGAGCCAACTCGCTTGTTTGTTCATAGAGCCACGCTATGCCTACGGTTGACCCACGCAACAGCCACGCTATGCCCACGGTCGACCCACGCAACAGCCACGCTATGCCCACGGTAGACCCACGCAACAGCCACACTATGCCTACGGTAGACCCACGCAACAGCCACGCTATGCCCACGGTCGACCCACGCAACAGCCACACTATGCCCACGCAACGGCAATGCTATGCCCACGTTAGACCCACCCAATAGCCACTCTATGCCCACAGTTGACCTACGCAACAGCCACGCTATGCCCACGGTAGATTTACGCAAGAGCCACGCTATTCCCACGGTACAGCCACGCTATGCCCACGGTAGACCCACGCAACAGCCACTCTATTCCCACGGTACAGCCACGCTATGCCCAAGGTAGACCCACGCAACAGCCACACTATGCCCACGCAGCGGCAATGCTATGCCCACGTTAGACCCACGCAAGAGCCCTGCTATATTCTTGGTTGATCCACCTAACAGCAAGGGTTTTCCCAAGAAGACTAGAGACAGGAGAGCCAACTCGCTTGTTTGTTCATGGAGCCACGCTATGCCTACGGTCGACCCACGCAACAGCGATGCTATGCCCACGGTCGACCCACGCAACAGCGATGCTATGCCCACGGTCGATCCACGCAACAGCCACTCTATTCCCACGGTACAGCCACGCTATGCCCACGGTAGACCCACGCAACAGCCACACTATGCCCACAGTTGACCCACGCAACAGCCACGATATGCCCACGGTAGATTTACGCAAGAGCCACGCTATTCCCACGGTACAGCCACGCTATGCCCACGGTAGACCCACGCAACAGCCACTCTATTCCCACGGTACAGCCACGCTATGCCCAAGGTAGACCCACGCAACAGCCACACTATGCCCACGCAGCGGCAATGCTATGCCCACGTTAGACCCACTCAATAGCCACTCTATGCCCACAGTTGACCCACGCTATGCCCACGGTAGATTTACGCAAGAGCCACGCTATGCCCACGTTAGACCCACGCAAGAGCCCTGCTATATTCTTGGTTGATCCACCTAACAGCAAGGGTTTTCCCAAAAAGACTAGAGACAGGAGAGCCAACTCGCTTGTTTGTTCATAGAGCCACGCTATGCCTACGGTCGACCCACGCAACAGCGATGCTATGCCCACGGTCGACCCACGCAACAGCGATGCTATGCCCACGGTCGATCCACGCAACAGCCACTCTATTCCCACTGTACACCGACGCAACAGCCACGCTATGCCCACGGTAGACCCACGCAACAGCCACGCTATGCCCACGGTACACCCACGCAACAGCCACGCTATGCCCACGGTAGACCCACGCAACAGCCACTCTATTCCCACGGTACAGCCACGCTATGCCCACGGTAGACCCACGCAACAGCCACACTATGCCCACAGTTGACCCACGCAACAGCCACGCTATGCCCACGGTACAGCCACGCTATGCCCACGGTAGACCCACGCAACAGCCACACTATGCCCACGCAGCGGCAATGCTATGCCCACGGTAGACCCACGCAACAGCCACGCTATGCCCACGGTCGACCCACGCAACAGCCACGCTATGCCTACGGTCGACCCACGCAACAGCGATGCTATGCCCACGGTCGACCTACGCAACAGCCACTCTACTCCCACGGTACACCCACGCAACAGCCACACTATGCCTACGATAGACCCACGCAACAGCCACGCTATGCCCACGGTCGACCCACGCAACAGCCACACTATGCCCACGCAACGGCAATGCTATGCCCACGTTAGACCCACTCAATAGCCACTCTATGCCCACAGTTGACCTACGCAACAGCCACGCTATGCCCACGGTCGACCCACTCAACAGCCACGCTATGCCCACGGTCGACCCACTCAACAGCCACGCTATGCCCACGGTCGACCCACGCAACAGCCACACTATGCCTACGGTAGACCCACGCAACAGCCACGCTATGCCCACGGTCGACCCACGCAACAGCCACGCTATGCCCACGGTAGACCCACGCAACAGACACACTATGCCTACGGTAGACCCACGCAACAGCCACGCTATGCCCACGGTCGACCCACGCAACAGCCACACTATGTCCACGCAACGGCAATGCTATGCCCACGTTAGACCCACTCAATAGCCACTCTATGCCCACAGTTGACCTACGCAACAGCCACGCTATGCCCAGGGTCGACCCACTCAACAGCCACGCTATGCCCACTGTCGATCCACGCAACAGCCACGCTATGCCCACGGTAGATCCACGCAACAGCCACGCTATGCCCACGGTCGACCCACGCAACAGCCACTCTACTCCCACGGTACATCCACGCAACAGCCACGCAATGCCTACGGTAGACCCACGTTACAGCCACGCTATGCCCACGGTCGACCCACGCAACAGCCACGCTATGCCCACGGTAGACCCACGCAACAGCCACGCTATGCCCACGGTCGACCCACGCAACAGCCACACTATGCCCACGCAACGGCAATGCTATGCCCACGTTAGACCCACTCAATAGCCACTCTATGCCCACAGTTGACCTACGCAACAACCACGCTATGCCCACGGTCGACCCACTCAACAGCCACGCTATGCCCACTGTCGATCCACGCTATGCCCACGGTAGATCCACGCAACAGCCACGCTATGCCCACGGTCGACCCACGCAACAGCCACTCTACTCCCACGGTACACCCACGCAACAGCCACGCAATGCCCACGGTAGACCCACGCAACAGCCACACTATGCCCACGCAACGGCAATGCTATGCCCACGTTAGACCCACTCAATTGCCACTCTATTCCCACTGTACAGCCACGCTATGCCCACGGTAGACCCACGCAACAGCCACTCTATTCCCACGGTACAGCCACGCTATGCTCACTGTACACCCACGCAACAGCCACGCTATGCCCACGGTGGACCCACGCAACAGCCACTCTATTCCCACGGTACAGCCACGCTATGCCCACGGTAGACCCACGCAACAGCCACACTATGCCCACGCAGCGGCAATGCTATACCCACGTTAGACCCACTCAATAGCCACTCTATGCCCACAGTTGACCCACGCTATGCCCACGGTAGATTTACGCAAGAGCCACGCTATGCCCACGTTTGACCCACGCAAGAGCCCTGCTCTATTCTTGGTTGATCCACCTAACAGCAAGGGTTTTCCCAAGAAGACTAGAGACAGGACAGCCAACTCGCTTGTTTGTTCATAGAGCCACGCTATCCCTATGGTTGACCCACGCAACAGCGATGCTATGCCCACGGTCGACCCACGCAACAGCGATGCTATGCCCACGGTCGATCCACGCAACAGCCACTCTATTCCCACTGTACACCCACGCAACAGCCACGCTATGCCCACGGTAGACCCACGCAACAGCCACGCTATGCCCACGGTAGACCCACGCAACAGCCACGCTATGCCCACGGTACACCCACGCAACAGCCACGCTATGCCCACGGTAGACCCACGCAACAGCCACTCTATTCCCACGATACAGCCACGCTATGCCCACGGTAGACCCACGCAACAGCCACACTATGCCCACAGTTGACCCACGCAACAGCCACGCTATGCCCACGGTAGATTTACGCAAGAGCCACGCTATTCCCACGGTACAGCCACGCTATGCCCACGGTAGACCCACGCAACAGCCACTCTATTCCCACGGTACAGCCACGCTATGCCCACGGTAGACCCACGCAACAGCCACACTATGCCCACGCAGCGGCAATGCTATGCCCACGTTAGACCCACTCAATAGCCACTCTATGCCCACAGTTGACCCACGCTATGCCCACGGTAGATTTACGCAAGAGCCACGCTATGCCCACGTTAGACACACGCAAGAGCCCTGCTATATTCTTGGTTGATCCACCTAACAGCAAGGGTTTTCCCAAGAAGACTAGAGACAGGAGAGCCAACTCGCTTGTTTGTTCATAGAGCCACGCTATGCCTACGGTTGACCCACGCAACAGCCACGCTATGCCCACGGTCGACCCACGCAACAGCCACGCTATGCCCACGGTAGACCCACGCAACAGCCACACTATGCCTACGGTAGACCCACGCAACAGCCACGCTATGCCCACGGTCGACCCACGCAACAGCCACACTATGCCCACGCAACGGCAATGCTATGCCCACGTTAGACCCACCCAATAGCCACTCTATGCCCACAGTTGACCTACGCAACAGCCACGCTATGCCCACGGTAGATTTACGCAAGAGCCACGCTATTCCCACGGTACAGCCACGCTATGCCCACGGTAGACCCACGCAACAGCCACTCTATTCCCACGGTACAGCCACGCTATGCCCAAGGTAGACCCACGCAACAGCCACACTATGCCCACGCAGCGGCAATGCTATGCCCACGTTAGACCCACTCAATAGCCACTCTATGCCCACAGTTGACCCACGCTATGCCCACGGTAGATTTACGCAAGAGCCACGCTATGCCCACGTTAGACCCACGCAAGAGCCCTGCTATATTCTTGGTTGATCCACCTAACAGCAAGGGTTTTCCCAAGAAGACTAGAGACAGGAGAGCCAACTCGCTTGTTTGTTCATAGAGCCACGCTATGCCTACGGTCGACCCACGCAACAGCGATGCTATGCCCACGGTCGACCCACGCAACAGCGATGCTATGCCCACGGTCGATCCACGCAACAGCCACTCTATTCCCACGGTACAGCCACGCTATGCCCACGGTAGACCCACGCAACAGCCACACTATGCCCACAGTTGACCCACGCAACAGCCACGATATGCCCACGGTAGATTTACGCAAGAGCCACGCTATTCCCACGGTACAGCCACGCTATGCCCACGGTAGACCCACGCAACAGCCACTCTATTCCCACGGTACAGCCACGCTATGCCCAAGGTAGACCCACGCAACAGCCACACTATGCCCACGCAGCGGCAATGCTATGCCCACGTTAGACCCACTCAATAGCCACTCTATGCCCACAGTTGACCCACGCTATGCCCACGGTAGATTTACGCAAGAGCCACGCTATGCCCACGTTAGACCCACGCAAGAGCCCTGCTATATTCTTGGTTGATCCACCTAACAGCAAGGGTTTTCCCAAAAAGACTAGAGACAGGAGAGCCAACTCGCTTGTTTGTTCATAGAGCCACGCTATGCCTACGGTCGACCCACGCAACAGCGATGCTATGCCCACGGTCGACCCACGCAACAGCGATGCTATGCCCACGGTCGATCCACGCAACAGCCACTCTATTCCCACTGTACACCCACGCAACAGCCACGCTATGCCCACGGTAGACCCACGCAACAGCCACGCTATGCCCACGGTACACCCACGCAACAGCCACGCTATGCCCACGGTAGACCCACGCAACAGCCACCCTATTCCCACGGTACAGCCACGCTATGCCCACGGTAGACCCACGCAACAGCCACACTATGCCCACAGTTGACCCACGCAACAGCCACGCTATGCCCACGGTAGATTTACGCAAGAGCCACGCTATTCCCACGGTACAGCCACGCTATGCCCACGCAACAGCCACACTATGCCCACGCAGCGGCAATGCTATGCCCACGGTAGACCCACGCAACAGCCACGCTATGCCCACGGTCGACCCACGCAACAGCCACGCTATGCCTACGGTCGACCCACGCAACAGCGATGCTATGCCCACGGTCGACCTACGCAACAGCCACTCTACTCCCACGGTACACCCACGCAACAGCCACACTATGCCTACGGTAGACCCACGCAACAGCCACGCTATGCCCACGGTCGACCCACGCAACAGCCACACTATGCCCACGCAACGGCAATGCTATGCCCACGTTAGACCCACTCAATAGCCACTCTATGCCCACAGTTGACCTACGCAACAGCCACGCTATGCCCACGGTCGACCCACTCAACAGCCACGCTATGCCCACGGTCGACCCACTCAACAGCCACGCTATGCCCACGGTCGACCCACGCAACAGCCACACTATGCCCACGGTAGACCCACGCAACAGCCACGCTATGCCCACGGTCGACCCACGCAACAGCCACGCTATGCCCACGGTAGACCCACGCAACAGACACACTATGCCTACGGTAGACCCACGCAACAGCCACGCTATGCCCACGGTCGACCCACGCAACAGCCACACTATGCCCACGCAACGGCAATGCTATGCCCACGTTAGACCCACTCAATAGCCACTCTATGCCCACAGTCGACCTACGCAACAGCCACGCTATGCCCACGGTCGACCCACTCAACAGCCACGCTATGCCCACTGTCGACCCACGCAACAGCCACGCTATGCCCACGGTAGATCCACGCAACAGCCACGCTATGCCCACGGTCGACCCACGCAACAGCCACTCTACTCCCACGGTACATCCACGCAACAGCCACGCAATGCCTACGGTAGACCCACGCAACAGCCACGCTATGCCCACGGTCGACCCACGCAACAGCCACGCTATGCCCACGGTAGACCCACGCAACAGCCACACTATGCCTACGGTAGACCCACGCAACAGCCACGCTATGCCCACGGTCGACCCACGCAACAGCCACACTATGCCCACGCAACGGCAATGCTATGCCCACGTTAGACCCACTCAATTGCCACTCTATTCCCACTGTACAGCCACGCTATGCCCACGGTAGACCCACGAAACAGCCACTCTATTCCCACGGTACAGCCACGCTATGCCCACTGTACACCCACGCAACAGCCACGCTATGCCCACGGTGGACCCACGCAACAGCCACTCTATTCCCACGGTACAGCCACGCTATGCCCACGGTAGACCCACGCAACAGCCACACTATGCCCACGCAGCGGCAATGCTATACCCACGTTAGACCCACTCAATAGCCACTCTATGCCCACAGTTGACCCACGCTATGCCCACGGTAGATTTACGCAAGAGCCACGCTATGCCCACGTTTGACCCACGCAAGAGCCCTGCTATATTCTTGGTTGATCCACCTAACAGCAAGGGTTTTCCCAAGAAGACTAGAGACAGGACAGCCAACTCGCTTGTTTGTTCATAGAGCCACGCTATCCCTACGGTTGACCCACGCAACAGCGATGCTATGCCCACGGTCGACCCACGCAACAGCGATGCTATGCCCACGGTCGATCCACGCAACAGCCACGCTATTCCCACGGTACACCCACGCAACAGCCACGCTATGCCCACGGTAGACCCACGCAACAGCCACGCTATGCCCACGGTACACCCACGCAACAGCCACGCTATGCCCACGGTAGACCCACGCAACAGCCACTCTATTCCCACGGTACAGCCACGCTATGCCCACGGTAGACCCACGCAACAGCCACACTATGCCCACAGTTGACCCACGCAACAGCCACGCTATGCCCACGGTACACCCACGCAACAGCCACGCTATGCCCACGGTAGACCCACGCAACAGCCACTCTATTCCCACGGTACAGCCACGCTATGCCCACGGTCGACCCACGCAACAGCCACACTATGCCTACGGTAGACCCACGCAACAGCCACGCTATGCCCACGGTCGACCCACGCAACAGCCACGCTATGCTCACGGTAGACCCACGCAACAGCCACACTATGCCTACGGTAGACCCACGCAACAGCCACGCTATGCCCACGGTCGACCCACGCAACAGCCACACTATGCCCACGCAACGGCAATGCTATGCCCACGTTAGACCCACTCAATAGCCACTCTATGCCCACAGTTGACCTACGCAACAGCCACGCTATGCCCACGGTCGACCCACTCAACAGCCACGCTATGCCCACTGTCGATCCACGCAACAGCCACGCTATGCCCACGGTAGACCCACGCAACAGCCACGCTATGCCCACGGTCGACCCACGCAACAGCCACTCTACTCCCACGGTACATCCACGCAACAGCCACGCAATGCCTACGGTAGACCCACGCAACAGCCACGCTATGCCCACGGTCGACCCACGCAACAGCCACGCTATGCCCACGGTAGACCCACGCAACAGCCACACTATGCCTACGGTAGACCCACGCAACAGCCACGCTATGCCCACGGTCGACCCACGCAACAGCCACACTATGCCCACGCAACGGCAATGCTATGCCCACGTTAGACCCACTCAATAGCCACTCTATGCCCACAGTTGACCTACGCAACAACCACGCTATGCCCACGGTCGACCCACGCAACAGCCACGCTATGCCCACTGTCGATCCACGCTATGCCCACGGTAGATCCACGCAACAGCCACGCTATGCCCACGGTCGACCCACGCAACAGCCACTCTACTCCCACGGTACACCCACGCAACAGCCACGCAATGCCCACGGTAGACCCACGCAACAGCCACGCTATGCCCACGGTAGACCCACGCAACAGCCACGCTATGCCCACGGTACACCCACGCAACAGCCACGCTATGCCCACGGTAGACCCACGCAACAGCCACTCTATTCCCACGGTACAGCCACGCTATGCCCACGGTAGACCCACGCAACAGCCACACTATGCCCACAGTTGACCCACGCAACAGCCACGCTATGCCCACGGTACACCCACGCAACAGCCACTCTATTCCCACGGTACAGCCACGCTATGCCCACGGTCGACCCACGCAACAGCCACGCTATGCCTACGGTCGACCCACGCAACAGCGATGCTATGCCCACGGTCGACCTACGCAACAGCCACTTTACTCCCACGGTTCACCCACGCAACAGCCACGCAATGCCTACGGTAGACCCACGCAACAGCCACGCTATGCCCACGGTCGACCCACGCAACAGCCACGCTATGCCCACGGTAGACCCACGCAACAGCCACACTATGCCTACGGTAGACCCACGCAACAGCCACGCTATGCCCACGGTCGACCCACGCAACAGCCACACTATGCCCACGCAACGGCAATGCTATGCCCACGTTAGACCCACTCAATAGCCACTCTATGCCCACAGTTGACCTACGCAACAGCCACGCTATGCCCACGGTCGACCCACTCAACAGCCACGCTATGCCCACTGTCGATCCACGCAACAGCCACGCTATGCCCACGGTAGATTCACGCAACAGCCACGCTATGCCCACGGTCGACCCACGCAACAGCCACTCTACTCCCACGGTACATCCACGCAACAGCCACGCAATGCCCACGGTAGACCCACGCAACAGCCACGCTATGCCCACGGTCGACCCACGCAACAGCCACGCTATGCCCACGGTAGACCCACGCAACAGCCACACTATGCCTACGGTAGACCCACGCAACAGCCACGCTATGCCCACGGTCGACCCACGCAACAGCCACACTATGCCCACGCAACGGCAATGCTATGCCCACGTTAGACCCACTCAATAGCCACTTTATGCCCACAGTTGACCTACGCAACAACCACGCTATGCCCACGGTCGACCCACTCAACAGCCACGCTATGCCCACTGTCGATCCACGCTATGCCCACGGTAGATCCACGCAACAGCCACGCTATGCCCACGGTCGACCCACGCAACAGCCACTCTACTCCCACGGTACACCCACGCAACAGCCACGCAATGCCCACGGTAGACCCACGCAACAGCCACACTATGCCCACGCAACGGCAATGCTATGCCCACGTTAGACCCACTCAATTGCCACTCTATTCCCACTGTACAGCCACGCTATGCCCACGGTAGACCCACGAAACAGCCACTCTATTCCCACGGTACAGCCACGCTATGCCCACTGTACACCCACGCAACAGCCACGCTATGCCCACGGTGGACCCACGCAACAGCCACTCTATTCCCACGGTACAGCCACGCTATGCCCACGGTAGACCCACGCAACAGCCACAC
Organism: Leptopilina boulardi; assembly: GCF_019393585.1. NCBI lineage: Eukaryota > Metazoa > Arthropoda > Insecta > Hymenoptera > Figitidae > Leptopilina > Leptopilina boulardi. Next base: position 10,561 of record NW_026137735.1, read on the forward strand.
TATGCCCACGCAGCGGCAATGCTATACCCACGTTAGACCCACTCAATAGCCACTCTATGCCCACAGTTGACCCACGCTATGCCCACGGTAGATTTACGCAAGAGCCACGCTATGCCCACGTTTGACCCACGCAAGAGCCCTGCTATATTCTTGGTTGATCCACCTAACAGCAAGGGTTTTCCCAAGAAGACTAGAGACAGGACAGCCAACTCGCTTGTTTGTTCATAGAGCCACGCTATCCCTATGGTTGACCCACGCAACAGCGATGCTATGCCCACGGTCGACCCACGCAACAGCGATGCTATGCCCACGGTCGATCCACGCAACAGCCACTCTATTCCCACTGTACACCCACGCAACAGCCACGCTATGCCCACGGTAGACCCACGCAACAGCCACGCTATGCCCACGGTACACCCACGCAACAGCCACGCTATGCCCACGGTAGACCCACGCAACAGCCACGCTATTCCCACGGTACAGCCACGCTATGCCCACGGTAGACCCACGCAACAGCCACACTATGCCCACAGTTGACCCACGCAACAGCCACGCTATGCCCACGGTAGATTTACGCAAGAGCCACGCTATTCCCACGGTACAGCCACGCTATGCCCACGGTAGACCCACGCAACAGCCACTCTATTCCCACGGTACAGCCACGCTATGCCCACGGTAGACCCACGCAACAGCCACACTATGCCCACGCAGCGGCAATGCTATGCCCACGTTAGACCCACTCAATAGCCACTCTATGCCCACAGTTGACCCACGCTATGCCCACGGTAGATTTACGCAAGAGCCACGCTATGCCCACGTTAGACACACGCAAGAGCCCTGCTATATTCTTGGTTGATCCACCTAACAGCAAGGGTTTTCCCAAGAAGACTAGAGACAGGAGAGCCAACTCGCTTGTTTGTTCATAGAGCCACGCTATGCCTACGGTTGACCCACGCAACAGCCACGCTATGCCCACGGTCGACCCACGCAACAGCCACGCTATGCCCACGGTAGACCCACGCAACAGCCACACTATGCCTACGGTAGACCCACGCAACAGCCACGCTATGCCCACGGTCGACCCACGCAACAGCCACACTATGCCCACGCAACGGCAATGCTATGCCCACGTTAGACCCACCCAATAGCCACTCTATGCCCACAGTTGACCTACGCAACAGCCACGCTATGCCCACGGTAGATTTACGCAAGAGCCACGCTATTCCCACGGTACAGCCACGCTATGCCCACGGTAGACCCACGCAACAGCCACTCTATTCCCACGGTACAGCCACGCTATGCCCAAGGTAGACCCACGCAACAGCCACACTATGCCCACGCAGCGGCAATGCTATGCCCACGTTAGACCCACGCAAGAGCCCTGCTATATTCTTGGTTGATCCACCTAACAGCAAGGGTTTTCCCAAGAAGACTAGAGACAGGAGAGCCAACTCGCTTGTTTGTTCATGGAGCCACGCTATGCCTACGGTCGACCCACGCAACAGCGATGCTATGCCCACGGTCGACCCACGCAACAGCGATGCTATGCCCACGGTCGATCCACGCAACAGCCACTCTATTCCCACGGTACAGCCACGCTATGCCCACGGTAGACCCACGCAACAGCCACACTATGCCCACAGTTGACCCACGCAACAGCCACGATATGCCCACGGTAGATTTACGCAAGAGCCACGCTATTCCCACGGTACAGCCACGCTATGCCCACGGTAGACCCACGCAACAGCCACTCTATTCCCACGGTACAGCCACGCTATGCCCAAGGTAGACCCACGCAACAGCCACACTATGCCCACGCAGCGGCAATGCTATGCCCACGTTAGACCCACTCAATAGCCACTCTATGCCCACAGTTGACCCACGCTATGCCCACGGTAGATTTACGCAAGAGCCACGCTATGCCCACGTTAGACCCACGCAAGAGCCCTGCTATATTCTTGGTTGATCCACCTAACAGCAAGGGTTTTCCCAAAAAGACTAGAGACAGGAGAGCCAACTCGCTTGTTTGTTCATAGAGCCACGCTATGCCTACGGTCGACCCACGCAACAGCGATGCTATGCCCACGGTCGACCCACGCAACAGCGATGCTATGCCCACGGTCGATCCACGCAACAGCCACTCTATTCCCACTGTACACCGACGCAACAGCCACGCTATGCCCACGGTAGACCCACGCAACAGCCACGCTATGCCCACGGTACACCCACGCAACAGCCACGCTATGCCCACGGTAGACCCACGCAACAGCCACTCTATTCCCACGGTACAGCCACGCTATGCCCACGGTAGACCCACGCAACAGCCACACTATGCCCACAGTTGACCCACGCAACAGCCACGCTATGCCCACGGTACAGCCACGCTATGCCCACGGTAGACCCACGCAACAGCCACACTATGCCCACGCAGCGGCAATGCTATGCCCACGGTAGACCCACGCAACAGCCACGCTATGCCCACGGTCGACCCACGCAACAGCCACGCTATGCCTACGGTCGACCCACGCAACAGCGATGCTATGCCCACGGTCGACCTACGCAACAGCCACTCTACTCCCACGGTACACCCACGCAACAGCCACACTATGCCTACGATAGACCCACGCAACAGCCACGCTATGCCCACGGTCGACCCACGCAACAGCCACACTATGCCCACGCAACGGCAATGCTATGCCCACGTTAGACCCACTCAATAGCCACTCTATGCCCACAGTTGACCTACGCAACAGCCACGCTATGCCCACGGTCGACCCACTCAACAGCCACGCTATGCCCACGGTCGACCCACTCAACAGCCACGCTATGCCCACGGTCGACCCACGCAACAGCCACACTATGCCTACGGTAGACCCACGCAACAGCCACGCTATGCCCACGGTCGACCCACGCAACAGCCACGCTATGCCCACGGTAGACCCACGCAACAGACACACTATGCCTACGGTAGACCCACGCAACAGCCACGCTATGCCCACGGTCGACCCACGCAACAGCCACACTATGTCCACGCAACGGCAATGCTATGCCCACGTTAGACCCACTCAATAGCCACTCTATGCCCACAGTTGACCTACGCAACAGCCACGCTATGCCCAGGGTCGACCCACTCAACAGCCACGCTATGCCCACTGTCGATCCACGCAACAGCCACGCTATGCCCACGGTAGATCCACGCAACAGCCACGCTATGCCCACGGTCGACCCACGCAACAGCCACTCTACTCCCACGGTACATCCACGCAACAGCCACGCAATGCCTACGGTAGACCCACGTTACAGCCACGCTATGCCCACGGTCGACCCACGCAACAGCCACGCTATGCCCACGGTAGACCCACGCAACAGCCACGCTATGCCCACGGTCGACCCACGCAACAGCCACACTATGCCCACGCAACGGCAATGCTATGCCCACGTTAGACCCACTCAATAGCCACTCTATGCCCACAGTTGACCTACGCAACAACCACGCTATGCCCACGGTCGACCCACTCAACAGCCACGCTATGCCCACTGTCGATCCACGCTATGCCCACGGTAGACCCACGCAACAGCCACGCTATGCCCACGGTCGACCCACGCAACAGCCACTCTACTCCCACGGTACACCCACGCAACAGCCACGCAATGCCCACGGTAGACCCACGCAACAGCCACACTATGCCCACGCAACGGCAATGCTATGCCCACGTTAGACCCACTCAATTGCCACTCTATTCCCACTGTACAGCCACGCTATGCCCACGGTAGACCCACGCAACAGCCACTCTATTCCCACGGTACAGCCACGCTATGCTTACTGTACACCCACGCAACAGCCACGCTATGCCCACGGTGGACCCACGCAACAGCCACTCTATTCCCACGGTACAGCCACGCTATGCCCACGGTAGACCCACGCAACAGCCACACTATGCCCACGCAGCGGCAATGCTATACCCACGTTAGACCCACTCAATAGCCACTCTATGCCCACAGTTGACCCACGCTATGCCCACGGTAGATTTACGCAAGAGCCACGCTATGCCCACGTTTGACCCACGCAAGAGCCCTGCTCTATTCTTGGTTGATCCACCTAACAGCAAGGGTTTTCCCAAGAAGACTAGAGACAGGACAGCCAACTCGCTTGTTTGTTCATAGAGCCACGCTATCCCTATGGTTGACCCACGCAACAGCGATGCTATGCCCACGGTCGACCCACGCAACAGCGATGCTATGCCCACGGTCGATCCACGCAACAGCCACGCTATTCCCACTGTACACCCACGCAACAGCCACGCTATGCCCACGGTAGACCCACGCAACAGCCACGCTATGCCCACGGTAGACCCACGCAACAGCCACGCTATGCCCACGGTACACCCACGCAACAGCCACGCTATGCCCACGGTAGACCCACGCAACAGCCACTCTATTCCCACGGTACAGCCACGCTATGCCCACGGTAGACCCACGCAACAGCTACACTATGCCCACAGTTGACCCACGCAACAGCCACGCTATGCCCACGGTAGATTTACGCAAGAGCCACGCTATTCCCACGGTACAGCCACGCTATGCCCACGGTAGACCCACGCAACAGCCACTCTATTCCCACGGTACAGCCACGCTATGCCCACGGTAGACCCACGCAACAGCCACACTATGCCCACGCAGCGGCAATGCTATGCCCACGTTAGACCCACTCAATAGCCACTCTATGCCCACAGTTGACCCACGCTATGCCCACGGTAGATTTACGCAAGAGCCACGCTATGCCCACGTTAGACACACGCAAGAGCCCTGCTATATTCTTGGTTGATCCACCTAACAGCAAGGGTTTTCCCAAGAAGACTAGAGACAGGAGAGCCAACTCGCTTGTTTGTTCATAGAGCCACGCTATGCCTACGGTTGACCCACGCAACAGCCACGCTATGCCCACGGTCGACCCACGCAACAGCCACGCTATGCCCACGGTAGACCCACGCAACAGCCACACTATGCCTACGGTAGACCCACGCAACAGCCACGCTATGCCCACGGTCGACCCACGCAACAGCCACACTATGCCCACGCAACGGCAATGCTATGCCCACGTTAGACCCACCCAATAGCCACTCTATGCCCACAGTTGACCTACGCAACAGCCACGCTATGCCCACGGTAGATTTACGCAAGAGCCACGCTATTCCCACGGTACAGCCACGCTATGCCCACGGTAGACCCACGCAACAGCCACTCTATTCCCACGGTACAGCCACGCTATGCCCAAGGTAGACCCACGCAACAGCCACACTATGCCCACGCAGCGGCAATGCTATGCCCACGTTAGACCCACTCAATAGCCACTCTATGCCCACAGTTGACCCACGCTATGCCCACGGTAGATTTACGCAAGAGCCACGCTATGCCCACGTTAGACCCACGCAAGAGCCCTGCTATATTCTTGGTTGATCCACCTAACAGCAAGGGTTTTCCCAAGAAGACTAGAGACAGGAGAGCCAACTCGCTTGTTTGTTCATAGAGCCACGCTATGCCTACGGTCGACCCACGCAACAGCGATGCTATGCCCACGGTCGACCCACGCAACAGCGATGCTATGCCCACGGTCGATCCACGCAACAGCCACTCTATTCCCACGGTACAGCCACGCTATGCCCACGGTAGACCCACGCAACAGCCACACTATGCCCACAGTTGACCCACGCAACAGCCACGATATGCCCACGGTAGATTTACGCAAGAGCCACGCTATTCCCACGGTACAGCCACGCTATGCCCACGGTAGACCCACGCAACAGCCACTCTATTCCCACGGTACAGCCACGCTATGCCCAAGGTAGACCCACGCAACAGCCACACTATGCCCACGCAGCGGCAATGCTATGCCCACGTTAGACCCACTCAATAGCCACTCTATGCCCACAGTTGACCCACGCTATGCCCACGGTAGATTTACGCAAGAGCCACGCTATGCCCACGTTAGACCCACGCAAGAGCCCTGCTATATTCTTGGTTGATCCACCTAACAGCAAGGGTTTTCCCAAAAAGACTAGAGACAGGAGAGCCAACTCGCTTGTTTGTTCATAGAGCCACGCTATGCCTACGGTCGACCCACGCAACAGCGATGCTATGCCCACGGTCGACCCACGCAACAGCGATGCTATGCCCACGGTCGATCCACGCAACAGCCACTCTATTCCCACTGTACACCGACGCAACAGCCACGCTATGCCCACGGTAGACCCACGCAACAGCCACGCTATGCCCACGGTACAGCCACGCAACAGCCACGCTATGCCCACGGTAGACCCACGCAACAGCCACTCTATTCCCACGGTACAGCCACGCTATGCCCACGGTAGACCCACGCAACAGCCACACTATGCCCACAGTCGACCCACGCAACAGCCACGCTATGCCCACGGTAGATTTACGCAAGAGCCACGCTATTCCCACGGTACAGCCACGCTATGCCCACGGTAGACCCACGCAACACCCACGCTATACCCACGCAACGGCCACGCTATGCCCACGGTACACCCACGCAACAGCCACGCTATGCCCACGGTCGACCCACGCAACAGCCACGCTATGCCTACGGTCGACCCACGCAACAGCGATGCTATGCCCACGGTCGACCTACGCAACAGCCACTCTACTCCCACGGTACACCCACGCAACAGCCACACTATGCCTACGGTAGACCCACGCAACAGCCACGCTATGCCCACGGTCGACCCACGCAACAGCCACACTATGCCCACGCAACGGCAATGCTATGCCCACGTTAGACCCACTCAATAGCCACTCTATGCCCACAGTTGACCTACGCAACAGCCACGCTATGCCCACGGTCGACCCACTCAACAGCCACGCTATGCCCACGGTCGACCCACTCAACAGCCACGCTATGCCCACGGTCGACCCACGCAACAGCCACACTATGCCTACGGTAGACCCACGCAACAGCCACGCTATGCCCACGGTCGACCCACGCAACAGCCACGCTATGCCCACGGTAGACCCACGCAACAGACACACTATGCCTACGGTAGACCCACGCAACAGCCACGCTATGCCCACGGTCGACCCACGCAACAGCCACACTATGTCCACGCAATGGCAATGCTATGCCCACGTTAGACCCACTCAATAGCCACTCTATGCCCACAGTTGACCTACGCAACAGCCACGCTATGCCCAGGGTCGACCCACTCAACAGCCACGCTATGCCCACTGTCGATCCACGCAACAGCCACGCTATGCCCACGGTAGATCCACGCAACAGCCACGCTATGCCCACGGTCGACCCACGCAACAGCCACTCTACTCCCACGGTACATCCACGCAACAGCCACGCAATGCCTACGGTAGACCCACGTTACAGCCACGCTATGCCCACGGTCGACCCACGCAACAGCCACGCTATGCCCACGGTAGACCCACGCAACAGCCACACTATGCCTACGGTAGACCCACGCAACAGCCACGCTATGCCCACGGTCGACCCACGCAACAGCCACACTATGCCCACGCAACGGCAATGCTATGCCCACGTTAGACCCACTCAATAGCCACTCTATGCCCACAGTTGACCTACGCAACAACCACGCTATGCCCACGGTCGACCCACTCAACAACCACGCTATGCCCACGGTCGACCCACTCAACAGCCACGCTATGCCCACTGTCGATCCACGCTATGCCCACGGTCGACCCACGCAACAGCCACTCTACTCCCACGGTACACCCACGCAACAGCCACGCAATGCCCACGGTAGACCCACGCAACAGCCACACTATGCCCACGCAACGGCAATGCTATGCCCACGTTAGACCCACTCAATTGCCACTCTATTCCCACTGTACAGCCACGCTATGCCCACGGTAGACCCACGCAACAGCCACTCTATTCCCACGGTACAGCCACGCTATGCCCACTGTACACCCACGCAACAGCCACGCTATGCCCACGGTGGACCCACGCAACAGCCACTCTATTCCCACGGTACAGCCACGCTATGCCCACGGTAGACCCACGCAACAGCCACACTATCCCCACGCAGCGGCAATGCTATACCCACGTTAGACCCACTCAATAGCCACTCTATGCCCACAGTTGACCCACGCTATGCCCACGGTAGATTTACGCAAGAGCCACGCTATGCCCACGTTTGACCCACGCAAGAGCCCTGCTATATTCTTGGTTGATCCACCTAACAGCAAGGGTTTTCCCAAGAAGACTAGAGACAGGACAGCCAACTCGCTTGTTTGTTCATAGAGCCACGCTATCCCTACGGTTGACCCACGCAACGGCAATGCTATGCCCACGTTAGACCCACTCAATAGCCACTCTATGCCCACAGTTGACCTACGCAACAGCCACGCTATGCCCACGGTCGACCCACTCAACAGCCACGCTATGCCCACTGTCGATCCACGCAACAGCCACGCTATGCCCACGGTAGATCCACGCAACAGCCACGCTATGCCCACGGTCGACCCACGCAACAGCCACTCTACTCCCACGGTACATCCACGCAACAGCCACGCAATGCCTACGGTAGACCCACGCAACAGCCACGCTATGCCCACGGTCGACCCACGCAACAGCCACGCTATGCCCACGGTAGACCCACGCAACAGCCACACTATGCCTACGGTAGACCCACGCAACAGCCACGCTATGCCCACGGTCGACCCACGCAACAGCCACACTATGCCCACGCAACGGCAATGCTATGCCCACGTTAGACCCACTCAATAGCCACTCTATGCCCACAGTTGACCTACGCAACAACCACGCTATGCCCACGGTCGACCCACTCAACAGCCACGCTATGCCCACTGTCCATCCACGCTATGCCCACGGTAGATCCACGCAACAGCCACGCTATGCCCACGGTAGACCCACGCAACAGCCACTCTACTCCCACGGTACACCCACGCAACAGCCACGCAATGCCCACGGTAGACCCACGCAACAGCCACACTATGCCCACGCAACGGCAATGCTATGCCCACGTTAGACCCACTCAATTGCCACTCTATTCCCACTGTACAGCCACGCTATGCCCACGGTAGACCCACGCAACAGCCACTCTATTCCCACGGTACAGCCACGCTATGCCCACTGTACACCCACGCAACAGCCACGCTATGCCCACGGTGGACCCACGCAACAGCCACTCTATTCCCACGGTACAGCCACGCTATGCCCACGGTAGACCCACGCAACAGCCACACTATCCCCACGCAGCGGCAATGCTATACCCACGTTAGACCCACTCAATAGCCACTCTATGCCCACAGTTGACCCACGCTATGCCCACGGTAGATTTACGCAAGAGCCACGCTATGCCCACGTTTGACCCACGCAAGAGCCCTGCTATATTCTTGGTTGATCCACCTAACAGCAAGGGTTTTCCCAAGAAGACTAGAGACAGGACAGCCAACTCGCTTGTTTGTTCATAGAGCCACGCTATCCCTACGGTTGACCCACGCAACAGCGATGCTATGCCCACGGTCGACCCACGCAACAGCGATGCTATGCCCACGGTCGATCCACGCAACAGCCACTCTATTCCCACTGTACACCCACGCAACAGCCACGCTATGCCCACGGTAGACCCACGCAACAGCCACGCTATGCCCACGGTACACCCACGCAACAGCCACGCTATGCCCACGGTAGACCCACGCAACAGCCACTCTATTCCCACGGTACAGCCACGCTATGCCCACGGTAGACCCACGCAACAGCCACACTATGCCCACAGTTGACCCACGCAACAGCCACGCTATGCCCACGGTAGATTTACGCAAGAGCCACGCTATTCCCACGGTACAGCCACGCTATGCCCACGGTAGACCCACGCAACAGCCACTCTATTCCCACGGTACAGCCACGCTATGCCCAAGGTAGACCCACGCAACAGCCACACTATGCCCACGCAGCGGCAATGCTATGCCCACGTTAGACCCACTCAATAGCCACTCTATGCCCACAGTTGACCCACGCTATGCCCACGGTAGATTTACGCAAGAGCCACGCTATGCCCACGTTAGACCCACCGAAGAGCCCTGCTATATTCTTTGTTGATCCACCTAACAGCAAGGGTTTTCCCAAGAAGACTAGAGACAGGAGAGCCAACTCGCTTGTTTGTTCATAGAGCCACGCTATGCCTACGGTCGACCCACGCAACAGCGATGCTATGCCCACGGTCGACCCACGCAACAGCGATGCTATGCCCACGGTCGATCCACGCAACAGCCACTCTATTCCCACTGAACACCAACGCAACAGCCACGCTATGCCCACGGTAGACCCACGCAACAGCCACGCTATGCCCACGGTAGACCCACGCAACAGCCACTCTATTCCCACGGTACAGCCACGCTATGCCCACGGTAGACCCACGCAACAGCCACGCTATGCCCACGGTAGACCCACGCAACAGCCACTCTATTCCCACGGTACAGCCACGCTATGCCCACGGTAGACCCACGCAACAGCCACACTATGCCCACAGTTGACCCACGCAACAGCCACGCTATGCCCACGGTAGATTTACGCAAGAGCCACGCTATTCCCACGGTACAGCCACGCCATGCCCACGGTAGACCCACGCAACAGCCACACTATGCCCACGCAGCGGCAATGCTATGCCCACGTTAGACCCACTCAACACCCACGCTATGCCCACGGTAGACCCACGCA
>NW_026137736.1:5000-52439 GCF_019393585.1 Leptopilina boulardi
GTACCTCGCTTTAGCATACCAGTGGAATTAGGACTTATACAATAAGTTTTCAGGAGCATTTCAGTTTATCTTTATCTTTACATATGTTATAGGCTATAGAATAAATAAATAAATATATCAATTAATCATATAATTCATTTTCTAGTTCATCTTCTAAAGTTTCCAGAACTTCTTTAGATTTCAGAGTTGTTGCAGCAAAGTGTTCAAAAGCATCATAATTTTCTTTTCTTACTAAGTCCTGCTCAGTAAATCTTTGGTTTCCTATATGATTTATAAGAACCTGTCTCATAAAATCATATTTTTCACAATGCTTCAGAACATGCTCTGGTGAGTCCGGCTCACCACATGTACAATTTTGTTCATCTTCTTGTATTATATTGAATCTACTCCTGAAAGTCTTAAAGTTGCCATGTCCAGTAATGAATTGCGTAGTCCATCGACTAGGTCGAATCCAGACACTCTTCATTCTGGTAGATACATCAGGCATATATTTATAAGTTTCTCTTCCTTTATTTGAATTGTTCCAACAATCTTGCCAATCCTCCAAAAGTAGGGAGTACACTTTTCTTCTTGCTATATTTTGTGCTTTCTTTAATTCATTATCAAGGAAATTATCGAATTCAAAATTATTATTACGTAAGCGAAAGGCTCTATGCTTTCTTATATTATAACCTGCTGATCTTTTCTCACATTCCAGATCAATAGGAAGATTTCCCGTTAATACTGTCATTGAGTGAGCCGAGGAATTTCTATAAGCTCCAGTTACCCTGATCAGAGCGTGTCTTTGTGCCATTATTAATTTATTTTTAGATGTTTCACAGATCCTGTCATACCAGGATCCTGATGCATATGTTGCAATAGGAACAAAAAGTCCCTTGTAAATAGTGTTCATAGCACTAAATCTCAGACCCCATTCATCTCTTGCCTGTCTGGAAAGACTGCTAAAGAGCGCCCTAGTTTTCCTATCAATCTCTGCAATATGTTTTGTTACTGTTATGCCTTGTAAGCCAGCCGAGCCAAAAGTTATACCCAGATATTTAAACTCTTCCACTCGTTTTATTCTTTTGTTGTTTATTTTAATTATTGGAGGTGCCTTTTTATTAAGAAAGCCCTTAGCCATTAACTGAACACATTTACTAGGAGCAAGTTTCAGTTTATTATTATTACACCACTGTGTTATTATATTTATTGCATTTTGTCCCTTTATTTCTAATTGCTTTTTAGAATCACCTTCAATTATTATAACTTCATCATCGGCATAAGCAACAGCTTCACATTCAAGATCTTCAAGAGCTCTCAAATTTGGATCAAAAATAATATTCCATAAAGCAGGACCGAGGACAGAACCCTGTGGGCACCCCTTATTAATCTTTTTATAATAGTCCTTACACCCCTCTCTGATCAGAACAGATCGATCTTTCAGGTAGTTATTTATTAAGAGATACAGTTTTCCTGGGCTTTCTATATTTCTAAGACCCTGCATGACGCTTGGCCACCAAACGTTATCAAAAGCCTTTTCAATATCCAAAAAGATGGCAACTACATATTTAGCTTTAGAGTTTGTAATGTGTTTTCTGAATTCAATAATGGCATCTTCTGTTGATCTACCTCTTCGAAACCCATATTGTCTAGGAGACAACGAGGGTTCCAGCTTGTTGTTAAGCTTTCTAAGTATCAAAGCCTCAAAAACCTTTCCCAATAAAGGGAGAAGGCAGATAGGTCTAAAAGACTTTGGCTCTGTCGGATCTTTATCTTCCCCTTTCAAGATCGTGATTAATCTACCGATTTTCCATTCATTTGGGAAGACCGAATATTCCAGGCAGTTATTATATATATTGAGCAATCCCTCATGAATGATAGGATAAGCTCTTTGAATTATTATTAATGTGAAGCTATCTGGCCCAGGAGCCTTATTTGGTTTCACTTTCTTAAGTACTTGAATTAAGTCTTCTGCCGTGAAAAGTTCAGTCTCTCCTTGCGGTATATTTAAATTTTCACGTCTTATGTCTTTCTGACTATCTGATTCACTTAACTCATCATCCATCGGGAACAACTGATCCAACAATACCTCAGCCGTATTATCCCAATCCATAGTATATTGATCATTATTCTTCACATTACTTACAACTCTATTACTTATTAGCTTATTCGTTTGTAGTTTATATATAAAGCCCCATGGGTTTAAATTTCCAGATATCGTTGCAAACTCCTTCCATTTCACATCCTTAGTCTGTTTGATGGCAGCTGTATAGTCATTCTTAGTTCTTTTATAAGTGTTGAACAATTCTTGTCTTCTTTCCATGTCCTTCTCTCTTTGAAAGAGTCTTCTAGCTCTGTACGCATCCTTTTTTAAATTTGTTAAGTTTCCATCCCACCAGGGGACAGATTTTGCCCTTTTTTTTGTTTAAGTGGTATAGCCAAATTACATGCTTTTCTTAAGCAATGTGTTAACTCCTTCACTCTCAGAATAACATCTTTTCTACAATTTATTTCATGATTTAAATTATTCCACAACTCCCGCAGTTTGCCGTCAAAGAGATCCCAATTTGCTCTAGATGTAACATAAGACCTTATTCTTTCTCCTGCTTTTATATTTTCCTTAATTTTACTTCTGATGTCAAAAGTTATTGCTCTATGATCACTAGAGGTCCAGTTTTCCCTGACCCTCCAGTTGATACATTCATAATAGTTTCTGTTTGTCGATAATGTTACATCAACATATCCTTCGCCAACTTCTGTACTTGTCGTAGGGATGTCATTTGGATCGTTGATCACAATTAATCCCCACTGAGCAATAAAATCTTCAAGCATTCCACCCTTTTGGTCTCTCTTTGAGGCTCCCCACCAAGGAGATCTGGCGTTTGAATCCAAGCCAACGACTAGTGTTTCTCGCCCTATATAATTAAGAACTCTTTCAAGATTCACAAGATGCATTTCAATGTCATCTCTTAGTTGGAAATAAGCACTTGCAATGTATAATTTTTCTGATCCTTCCCCAATCTGTGCTATCACAAAATGTGAATTACAAAGATGGGTCAGTTTCAATACTTTAAGTTCAGGGTTTAAAACAGCAATCGCCGCCCATGGATAATCAGAGTCATCTTTTATGACCCTTGTATCTCTGCCCAAATTAATTATTTTGTTATTCTTAGAGTAAGGTTCCTGTAAAAGCATTATGTCAATATTATTAGAAACAGCAATGTTTCTTAATTCAGGAATAACCTTAACAGCCCTACGGCCATTTAGCTGCACCACTTTAATGATTTTATCTGAGAAACGATAATGATCTGATCTACAGTCCATAATCAGTAGAGTTAATTGTACGTTCCAGAGCTAGTTTATAAGAAGGACACTTCTTGTCCATGGAATCATGGTTGGAATCCCTTTTTTGTTTAAGACAATTAATACATTTTTTAGATTTATCTTTGTTTGGACATTCCGAAAATTTATGTCCCTCTTCTGCACAGAAAGAACAACACAAAACTTTTTCACAATGCTTTGCTATGTGCCCATAGCCTTGACACTTAAAACACCGTGTAACCAAAAGATAATCTTGCATTCTACACGCTAGCCAACCAACATAAATTCTGTTTAATTTCAGGAGCTTGTTTCGAATCTCTGGGGACACCTCTATTACCCAGTTAACAGATTCTACGTTTCTTTTTCCAGTTTTAAATTTCGGTTGAAAATTTTGCGAAAAACTTTCCAATGAATCATTTAGATTCTTATTCTGCTTATAGACTGCTTCGGTCAACTGTATCTCTGAAACATCCTTTGGAACATCATAAATAATGATCCTAGGACATCTCTTTTTAGGTTTCTGAAGGAGAAACCTTTCGCTCACTTTTTTATTTTGTTCAAACTTCCTCAGATCTTCATCCGAGTTAGTTTCAACTAAAATGCCATTTCTAGTTTTCTTAATATTTCTGATTTGTACACCCTCCCCTTGGGGATCAAAATGCTTCATGAGATCAGCCTTGGTCTCCTCGACACTCTCACCCTCCCTTTTGGATTTAACAAAGATAATCTTTTGTGGGGGTTTTATTATTGCCTGTTTTTGCAATTTAGGTGCAGATAATTTTTGCGGAGCAGATGCAACTGCAGCCGCATACGAGAAAGGTGCCGTGTACACCTTTCTTTCTTCCAGCCTTCCTTCTAGTTTATTCAACTGTCCGGTTAATTGGAAAATAAGAGTCTCAAGAGTGTCGAGACATTCCTCAGCTTCCTCATCAGATCTTATTTGCTTTCTTAAATAGGAAATGTGCCCTCTCACAAATTCCGGAACTTCATGCGATTTTAATTTGACTTTAGTTGGGTAATTATCGTCATTATCATTGTCATCAGTAGGTTTCTTTTTACTGCATATTTCCTCTTCTCCATCTCCGGAGACTGTTCTCCCTCGTTTTAGGGATTTTGATCCCGTAGCCTCTGTTTCCATAGGCTCAGGATCTTTTTCCTTTTCTACCTCCTTTCCTTTCTTCTTTATTTTCGATTTGGAATCTTGTCTCGTTAAACTAGATCCAACCGGCTTTGTTTTCCTTGACGGAATATTAGAATCGGGTGGGGAACCCTGTTTTTGTTGCGACACTTGAATTGACTTTTTATTTGAAGACATATTCATTAAAATTTTTATTTTGGGTTTTGGCTATTGTTTATGTGTAGACCACCATCATAAGCATCACCACATCTCCGGCATTGATCTTACGTTGGGTCCCTTCCAGAAGCTGTGGCCTTAACATCATCAACCCGCCGCCACCTCATGCCTCCCACCCAGTTGCCAATTGGAGCATGAGGTCAACAGACGGTTTTTACACGCATTGCTACAAAGCAGCCAAGCTAGTCGGCTACACTAACCCGGGCTAAGGTACTACTACGCGGAACAGGCTGTCGCTGTCCCCTCCAACCGAGAGGGAACTCCTGTCTTTTGAAGGGTACCCTCAACCCCCGGTTAGGACACAACAATCTCAACCAGAGACAATGGGTCGTCTCAGACAGAGTCTACCACAAACGTCTCTCAGTGCACCAATCTGAGAGACCCAGAGCTGCAGTTAGCCTACTCAAGAACAAGTTCTCAAGCGTTTCCCCCCTCCTACGATCGTGGACGTTGCAGATGGTATTTATGGAGGGATTCCATGCACAGAATATTCAGGCAAATGATAGCCTGCTTTAAGCACTCTAATTTGTTCAAAGTAAACGTACCGGCCCACCTCGACACTCAATGAAGAGCACCGCGATGGGATATTAGTTGGACCGCTCCCGAAGGAGCTAAGCCCACCGGTAGGACGTCTCACGAGCATGTCAGTTAAACACCGCGAGCGGCGAACCGACAGCGTGCGACACAGATTCAACTACGAGCTTTTTAACCGCAACAACTTTAATATACGCTATTGGAGCTGGAATTACCGCGGCTGCTGGCACCAGACTTGCCCTCCAATTGATCCTCGTTAAAGGATTTAAAGTCTACTCATTCCGATTACGGGGCCTCGGATGAGTCCCGTATCGTTATTTTTCGTCACTACCTCCCCGTGCCGGGAGTGGGTAATTTGCGCGCCTGCTGCCTTCCTTGGATGTGGTAGCCGTTTCTCAGGCTCCCTCTCCGGAATCGAACCCTGATTCCCCGTTACCCGTTACAACCATGGTAGGCGCAGAACCTACCATCGACAGTTGATAAGGCAGACATTTGAAAGATGCGTCGCCGGCGCGAAGACCGTGCGATCAGCACAAAGTTATTCAGAGTCACCAAAGTAAACGGTGGACGAGCAAAGCCCGCCACCGATTGGTTTTGATCTAATAAAAGCGTTCCTTCCATCTCTGGTCGGAACTCTGGTTTGCATGTATTAGCTCTAGAATTACCACAGTTATCCAAGTAAATGTGGGTACGATCTAAGGAACCATAACTGATTTAATGAGCCATTCGCGGTTTCACCTTAATTTGGCATGCACTTAGACATGCATGGCTTAATCTTTGAGACAAGCATATGACTACTGGCAGGATCAACCAGGGAG
Organism: Leptopilina boulardi; assembly: GCF_019393585.1. Lineage (NCBI taxonomy): Eukaryota > Metazoa > Arthropoda > Insecta > Hymenoptera > Figitidae > Leptopilina > Leptopilina boulardi. Next base: position 11,007 of record NW_026137736.1, read on the forward strand.
CTTTGAATATATATCTTTAAAAGTATATAAAATTTATATACTCTCTTAGACACTCAAGCTTTTAAATTTATTATTTTTTGTCACATGAGCGAGAGAGTATATAATGAGGAGGGTCTTTTAACACCGTAGAAACAATTTTCTCTAGCGGTGAGACGCACACACATCAATATAAAACTGCTCTCCTTATAAATTTTTTGTTTTTATTTTATAAGGGCATTTCGTTCAATATATTTTCAGATTGTATCGCCCTCATAACTGACACAAATCCGACAAGGTACTTTCAAAATCGTACTCTCATATATGATATATATAAGGTTATATATACCCAACGATAGACTTTGAAAAAGTCGTCTTGTTAATGTCATTAGACATTATATCGTTTATTATTTTTGACTATCGCTCGGAATCGAGTGAGTCGATGCTCTGTTGTTAAAGTAATATAAAAATTTCAAAATGAAAAAATATATACTTAGACGCCCAAGGCGCTCGTCACATATGAGCCATTCGGTTTAGACACCGACTCGTGACAATGCTGTGCTTACAAGGATCCGAACCATCAAAAAAAGTGTATCGCGATTAATGGTCAAATACATTGATTCATATATAAGGAATCTTCTAAATACATAGTATTTCAATAAAGGTCGAAAAAAAAATTAAATTTTTTTTTTCAATTTTTTAAAAAAATTATTAATATATTTTTCACTACTAATTGGTGCGCATTGCTTTTACATACTATATTTTAAAGTTGTTATTTGTCTTTTAGAACTAATGATAAATATAAAGTATTTGGTGCGCATTGCTTATTTGTAAGTTCATTATAGACCATTTGATGCGTATTGCTTTTACATAAAAATATTACAGAGTTGGCATATATCATCATTTAGTACAAATAAAAAGTTTTAAAGTATTTGGTGCGCATTGCTTATTTGTAAGTTCTTTATAGACCATTTGATGCGTATTGCTTTTACATAAAAATATTACAGAGTTGGCATATATCATCATTTAGTACAAATAAAAAGTTTTAAAGTATTTGGTGCGCATTGCTTTCTTATAATATGTATATTGCAGAGTTGGCATTTATCATTTAGTACAAATAAAAAGTTTTAAAGTATTTGGTGCGCATTGGTTTCCTATAATATGCATATTCAAGAGTTGGCATTTATCATTTAGTACAAATAAAAAGTTTTAAAGTATTTGGTGCGCATTGCTTTCCTATAATGTGCATATTGCAGAGTTGGCATTTATCCATTAGTACAAATAAAAAGATTTAAAGTATTTGGTGCGCATTGGTTTATGTCAAATTTAGCAAGTTCTTGTTTATAGTAAATTTTTAAAAGGGACAAGATTCTGCGAATGTGTCGTGGCCAACAAGAACCAGACAGAGGTCACCTCGGCACCTATTGGTGTACATACCTCTTCCCCGTTTGGGGAACATCTGGTCTACTTCGAAGCGAAACCACTTAAAAGAGATCGAAATCTCTCTTTAAGAGAACTTGGGATTGGAAAAATTGTTGCCTAGAGAAGGCAAATAGGTAATATGATATGCTCTATGATCACTAGAGGTCCAGTTTTCCCTGACCCTCCAGTTGATACATTCATAATAGTTTCTGTTTGTCGATAATGTTACATCAACATATCCTTCGCCAACTTCTGTACTTGTCGTAGGGATGTCATTTGGATCGTTGATCACAATTAATCCCCACTGAGCAATAAAATCTTCAAGCATTCCACCCTTTTGGTCTCTCTTTGAGGCTCCCCACCAAGGAGATCTGGCGTTTGAATCCAAGCCAACGACTAGTGTTTCTCGCCCTATATAATTAAGAACTCTTTCAAGATTCACAAGATGCATTTCAATGTCATCTCTTAGTTGGAAATAAGCACTTGCAATGTATAATTTTTCTGATCCTTCCCCAATCTGTGCTATCACAAAATGTGAATTACAAAGATGGGTCAGTTTCAATACTTTAAGTTCAGGGTTTAAAACAGCAATCGCCGCCCATGGATAATCAGAGTCATCTTTTATGACCCTTGTATCTCTGCCCAAATTAATTATTTTGTTATTCTTAGAGTAAGGTTCCTGTAAAAGCATTATGTCAATATTATTAGAAACAGCAATGTTTCTTAATTCAGGAATAACCTTAACAGCCCTACGGCCATTTAGCTGCACCACTTTAATGATTTTATCTGAGAAACGATAATGATCTGATCTACAGTCCATAATCAGTAGAGTTAATTGTACGTTCCAGAGCTAGTTTATAAGAAGGACACTTCTTGTCCATGGAATCATGGTTGGAATCCCTTTTTTGTTTAAGACAATTAATACATTTTTTAGATTTATCTTTGTTTGGACATTCCGAAAATTTATGTCCCTCTTCTGCACAGAAAGAACAACACAAAACTTTTTCACAATGCTTTGCTATGTGCCCATAGCCTTGACACTTAAAACACCGTGTAACCAAAAGATAATCTTGCATTCTACACGCTAGCCAACCAACATAAATTCTGTTTAATTTCAGGAGCTTGTTTCGAATCTCTGGGGACACCTCTATTACCCAGTTAACAGATTCTACGTTTCTTTTTCCAGTTTTAAATTTCGGTTGAAAATTTTGCGAAAAACTTTCCAATGAATCATTTAGATTCTTATTCTGCTTATAGACTGCTTCGGTCAACTGTATCTCTGAAACATCCTTTGGAACATCATAAATAATGATCCTAGGACATCTCTTTTTAGGTTTCTGAAGGAGAAACCTTTCGCTCACTTTTTTATTTTGTTCAAACTTCCTCAGATCTTCATCCGAGTTAGTTTCAACTAAAATGCCATTTCTAGTTTTCTTAATATTTCTGATTTGTACACCCTCCCCTTGGGGATCAAAATGCTTCATGAGATCAGCCTTGGTCTCCTCGACACTCTCACCCTCCCTTTTGGATTTAACAAAGATAATCTTTTGTGGGGGTTTTATTATTGCCTGTTTTTGCAATTTAGGTGCAGATAATTTTTGCGGAGCAGATGCAACTGCAGCCGCATACGAGAAAGGTGCCGTGTACACCTTTCTTTCTTCCAGCCTTCCTTCTAGTTTATTCAACTGTCCGGTTAATTGGAAAATAAGAGTCTCAAGAGTGTCGAGACATTCCTCAGCTTCCTCATCAGATCTTATTTGCTTTCTTAAATAGGAAATGTGCCCTCTCACAAATTCCGGAACTTCATGCGATTTTAATTTGACTTTAGTTGGGTAATTATCGTCATTATCATTGTCATCAGTAGGTTTCTTTTTACTGCATATTTCCTCTTCTCCATCTCCGGAGACTGTTCTCCCTCGTTTTAGGGATTTTGATCCCGTAGCCTCTGTTTCCATAGGCTCAGGATCTTTTTCCTTTTCTACCTCCTTTCCTTTCTTCTTTATTTTCGATTTGGAATCTTGTCTCGTTAAACTAGATCCAACCGGCTTTGTTTTCCTTGACGGAATATTAGAATCGGGTGGGGAACCCTGTTTTTGTTGCGACACTTGAATTGACTTTTTATTTGAAGACATATTCATTAAAATTTTTATTTTGGGTTTTGGCTATTGTTTATGTGTAGACCACCATCATAAGCATCACCACATCTCCGGCATTGATCTTACGTTGGGTCCCTTCCAGAAGCTGTGGCCTTAACATCATCAACCCGCCGCCACCTCATGCCTCCCACCCAGTTGCCAATTGGAGCATGAGGTCAACAGACGGTTTTTACACGCATTGCTACAAAGCAGCCAAGCTAGTCGGCTACACTAACCCGGGCTAAGGTACTACTACGCGGAACAGGCTGTCGCTGTCCCCTCCAACCGAGAGGGAACTCCTGTCTTTTGAAGGGTACCCTCAACCCCCGGTTAGGACACAACAATCTCAACCAGAGACAATGGGTCGTCTCAGACAGAGTCTACCACAAACGTCTCTCAGTGCACCAATCTGAGAGACCCAGAGCTGCAGTTAGCCTACTCAAGAACAAGTTCTCAAGCGTTTCCCCCCTCCTACGATCGTGGACGTTGCAGATGGTATTTATGGAGGGATTCCATGCACAGAATATTCAGGCAAATGATAGCCTGCTTTAAGCACTCTAATTTGTTCAAAGTAAACGTACCGGCCCACCTCGACACTCAATGAAGAGCACCGCGATGGGATATTAGTTGGACCGCTCCCGAAGGAGCTAAGCCCACCGGTAGGACGTCTCACGAGCATGTCAGTTAAACACCGCGAGCGGCGAACCGACAGCGTGCGACACAGATTCAACTACGAGCTTTTTAACCGCAACAACTTTAATATACGCTATTGGAGCTGGAATTACCGCGGCTGCTGGCACCAGACTTGCCCTCCAATTGATCCTCGTTAAAGGATTTAAAGTCTACTCATTCCGATTACGGGGCCTCGGATGAGTCCCGTATCGTTATTTTTCGTCACTACCTCCCCGTGCCGGGAGTGGGTAATTTGCGCGCCTGCTGCCTTCCTTGGATGTGGTAGCCGTTTCTCAGGCTCCCTCTCCGGAATCGAACCCTGATTCCCCGTTACCCGTTACAACCATGGTAGGCGCAGAACCTACCATCGACAGTTGATAAGGCAGACATTTGAAAGATGCGTCGCCGGCGCGAAGACCGTGCGATCAGCACAAAGTTATTCAGAGTCACCAAAGTAAACGGTGGACGAGCAAAGCCCGCCACCGATTGGTTTTGATCTAATAAAAGCGTTCCTTCCATCTCTGGTCGGAACTCTGGTTTGCATGTATTAGCTCTAGAATTACCACAGTTATCCAAGTAAATGTGGGTACGATCTAAGGAACCATAACTGATTTAATGAGCCATTCGCGGTTTCACCTTAATTTGGCATGCACTTAGACATGCATGGCTTAATCTTTGAGACAAGCATATGACTACTGGCAGGATCAACCAGGGAGCTTTGAATATATATCTTTAAAAGTATATAAAATTTATATACTCTCTTAGACACTCAAGCTTTTAAATTTATTATTTTTTGTCACATGAGCGAGAGAGTATATAATGAGGAGGGTCTTTTAACACCGTAGAAACAATTTTCTCTAGCGGTGAGACGCACACACATCAATATAAAACTGCTCTCCTTATAAATTTTTTGTTTTTATTTTATAAGGGCATTTCGTTCAATATATTTTCAGATTGTATCGCCCTCATAACTGACACAAATCCGACAAGGTACTTTCAAAATCGTACTCTCATATATGATATATATAAGGTTATATATACCCAACGATAGACTTTGAAAAAGTCGTCTTGTTAATGTCATTAGACATTATATCGTTTATTATTTTTGACTATCGCTCGGAATCGAGTGAGTCGATGCTCTGTTGTTAAAGTAATATAAAAATTTCAAAATGAAAAAATATATACTTAGACGCCCAAGGCGCTCGTCACATATGAGCCATTCGGTTTAGACACCGACTCGTGACAATGCTGTGCTTACAAGGATCCGAACCATCAAAAAAAGTGTATCGCGATTAATGGTCAAATACATTGATTCATATATAAGGAATCTTCTAAATACATAGTATTTCAATAAAGGTCGAAAAAAAAATTAAATTTTTTTTTTCAATTTTTTAAAAAAATTATTAATATATTTTTCACTACTAATTGGTGCGCATTGCTTTTACATACTATATTTTAAAGTTGTTATTTGTCTTTTAGAACTAATGATAAATATAAAGTATTTGGTGCGCATTGCTTATTTGTAAGTTCATTATAGACCATTTGATGCGTATTGCTTTTACATAAAAATATTACAGAGTTGGCATATATCATCATTTAGTACAAATAAAAAGTTTTAAAGTATTTGGTGCGCATTGCTTATTTGTAAGTTCTTTATAGACCATTTGATGCGTATTGCTTTTACATAAAAATATTACAGAGTTGGCATATATCATCATTTAGTACAAATAAAAAGTTTTAAAGTATTTGGTGCGCATTGCTTTCTTATAATATGTATATTGCAGAGTTGGCATTTATCATTTAGTACAAATAAAAAGTTTTAAAGTATTTGGTGCGCATTGGTTTCCTATAATATGCATATTCAAGAGTTGGCATTTATCATTTAGTACAAATAAAAAGTTTTAAAGTATTTGGTGCGCATTGCTTTCCTATAATGTGCATATTGCAGAGTTGGCATTTATCCATTAGTACAAATAAAAAGATTTAAAGTATTTGGTGCGCATTGGTTTATGTCAAATTTAGCAAGTTCTTGTTTATAGTAAATTTTTAAAAGGGACAAGATTCTGCGAATGTGTCGTGGCCAACAAGAACCAGACAGAGGTCACCTCGGCACCTATTGGTGTACATACCTCTTCCCCGTTTGGGGAACATCTGGTCTACTTCGAAGCGAAACCACTTAAAAGAGATCGAAATCTCTCTTTAAGAGAACTTGGGATTGGAAAAATTGTTGCCTAGAGAAGGCAAATAGGTAATATTTGCCCTCTCCACAGCAACTAAGAAGACTGGTGCCCTTTCGGGGAGACAGTTAGCTATACTCGTCCCAGTCCAAACTGCAATCCATCACAAGTGATGAACGACAGTTCTTGCTGGTCCTCATACATTGCCCAGCGGGGTCCGCGTGGAGGTTCTGTCTCATCACCTAGGAAATTTTGGAGGGAAAAGGAAAAAGAAAAGGTGTTGTGACCCTGAAAAGAAAAGAAAAATTAAACCTGAAAAGAAAAAGATGAATTAAACCTGAAAAAGAAAAGAATGATTAAACCTGCTCTATCTAGAGACACTCTGGCACCAAGATGGTCCATCAATGCGATGGGTCCGGTGTCATACAGTCATGCTCCAACATACATGCTGTTGAGTTCTCAGTTACGCTCCCTGTTTTCCTGATTAATTGCCTCTTTGATTTTGAGGACTTGTTTCGAGAAGGTAGCGAAGGGCCTGTAACCCGTTACCGAAACTAGTTCGCGCGCTAGTTCCGGCCAGTTCCCTCGCTCGGCCTTCAAGTTTGACAAAAGTACCAATCTCTGTCTTTCGAAAGTAGGACATTCTACGATTACGTGCTGAACGTTTTCCACCTGACCACAGACGCAAAGATCACTTTCAACGAGTCCTCGTTCCTGGAGCCAAGATGCAAAATCACCGTGGCCCACCATGAACTGCGTTGTGTAGAAGTCTGGTGAAATCCAGCGGGACAAGAAACGTTGCTTAACGTTCGGGAAGAACAGCTTCGTTCTTGCCCCATGACGGGCGTTGTCCCATTGGACTTGCCACATATTAAGGGCTTCGTTACGGATTTGATTTTTTACGGTTGAAATTAAAAACGTTTCGGCATCGACGTCTACTCCTCCGAATCTCACCGGAAGTCCTTTTCTGACTTTCGATAGCGCAACTCTCTCCGCAAGAGCTATACGTATTGGAAGAACACCAGCAACGACAGGCAATGCATCAGTAGATGCAGTTCTGTAGGAACGTGTAACACCGATGAGAACCGTTCGCTGCATAGATTGAAGCTTTTGGAGCAGTCTTACATTCCTCTCAGCCAAGTCATACCACGCACGTGCGGCATAAGTCGCACGTGACACAAATACTCCCTGGTAGATGGAACGCAAAATCCTGCCTTTTAAGCCCCAATTTGGGCCAGCCAATTTCGCGATCGCGTGGAAATTTTTTATTAATTCGGTCGACATTCGGTTTATATGTTCCGCAACACTAAGACGCTCTCCGAAGTATACCCCAAGTAAACGAGCCGAAGTTGCATATTTTATACTCTTTCCGCCAAGTTTAATCGTCGGTGGTCGATCAGTGCACCTGCTCTTTTTAGGTGCACCAGTCGAACACAGTCCCGCATTTCGTGAACGATCGCTTGTTTTATCGGGTCTTACGCGTACAAGTTGGTTTTTGGGTTTGGGTTTGTGGGTTTCGTATTTGACATATGTCATTATCGTTTTTGCCTCAGAAAGCTGGAGACCTGCAACGCTACACCAATTTACAATTGTGTTGACAACTTGTTGTCCTTTCATTTCTAGACTTGACCGCGAATCCCCCGTTATTAAAGTTGTAAGATCGTCTGCGTATACAACGAAATTGTCACCAAGTAGTTCTTTTAGTTTATCCAAAAGTTCGTCGAAGATAATGTTCCAGCAACTTGGCCCGAGGACTGATCCTTGAGGACATCCACGAGAAGTCGCCTTTTCAACACTACCTCCGTTCCATGAGAGGGATACCGACCTATCATTGAAGTAATTTTTCATTAATTCATAGATATTTGTTGGGCATCCTCTCTTTTTGAGTCCTTCCAGAACCATCGGCCACAATATGTTGTCGAAAGCACCGGTTATATCGAAGTAAATCGCGAGAGCATATCGTTCTGGGCACACATCTATACGATGGCGGAACTCAACAAGGGCATCCTCTGTAGAATAACCCTTTCTGAATCCAAACTGTCGATCAGAAATATTTTCATTTTTAAGAACCGTTCCCGACATACGTTTAAGAATTAATTTCTCCAACAGCTTTCCGAAGACCGACAATAGACATAGAGGTCTATAAGAACGCGCGTGTGTTCTGTCTTTGTCCTTGGATTTGAGAAGAGCCCGAAGAATTCCACTTTTCCAGACTTTAGGAAATACGGCGAATTTAAGGCACGCGTTTAGAAGTTTTACGAGGACACCAAAGACAAATGACAGAGACATTTTTAAAACTTCGACTTCGATTTGGTCAGGTCCTGGAGCCTTGCCATTCACGAAGGTTCCAGCTGCCTCCAACACCTCTTCAGTAGTGAACTCGGGTTCATCCACTTCAGGGAGCGGGAATACAACTTCCTCCCTCGCTTCATCACAAGACCCGAGGGGCCTTTCTGGGGCATCCGGAACTAGGAACTCCATAAGGTATTTTGCGGTTTCTTCAGATGACTGCGTATAGCCATTTGGTGTTTTAATCGAACTTTGAACTTCCTCTAATCTTAATTTATTTACTTGATTCTTATACGCGAAGCACCAGGGATTGCTTTTTCCCGATTCCGTGACAAATGTTTTCCAGCTGGCTATGCGAGCTTTCTTGACCATTTGTCGATAAGTTCGGTAATTTTCACGACATTGAATTCGCGCCGAGTGGAGTTCCGCTAGTTCTTCATCTGTGAGGGATTTCGGACAAGAGAAGAGAAATTGAACACGTTTGAATTCCCGTCTTGATCGTTCCGATTCACGTTTTGCCATTGTAAGGCTTTCGTTCCACCAAGGGACACTTTTAACTCGATATCTTTTCCGCGGCATTGAGGCTTCACACGCTTTTACGACTGCTTGAGTGAGATCACATGCAAGATTCTCTACATCAATAGCGCAGTTAAGCGGGGCCTTTGAGAGGTTATTGTCCACTGAATCTTTGAGGGACTTATCAAATTTCTTTTCATGCACTCTCTTTACAAGAAACCGACCCGAAATTTTTGAATTTTCCCCCCTTTCTCTGCGCTCTTTTCGACGATTTGAAATACCGATTTCGATTACGCGATGGTCACTTGATGTTACATTTTCCCTTACCCTCCAAGAATTAATGTGACTCAACATGTTATTTGTTACCAACGTTATATCAATATACGATTCGCCGTTATGGTTTGCAAACGTGGGAGGTTCGGTACAGTTATTCACGATTCGCAAGTCGTGTTCGAAAATAAAATTTTCAAGGGCTTCACCTTTTTCATCGAGGGTTTCGCCACCCCAGCTGGGGCTCTTCGCATTGGCATCGGCGCAAATAATGACTTTTTTACCGCGGAGGGCCTTGAGAACGAAATCGAGATGCCTCAAATGGATCTCAATATCATCCTCATATTGAAAATAACACGATACCGCGTAAAATTCAGAATTAACCTGTACACAAACACAATGTTTTGTTGTAAGGTGTGACAAAAGAAAAGTTGCAACATTTGACGAGGCCGTCGCGATGGCAGACTTTGGAAGCTCAACGCCTTGAGCAGAGACAACTTTGGTTGTGACACCAAAGCCGCAGGGCTTACCTTTTGAAGAGTAAGGTTCCTGCATGAGAAGAAGATCAACTTTTTGTTCGACTAGAGCATTTCGAACTTCGCTGGTTACTATCGCCGCATTTCGCATGTTGTGCTGCCACAATTTGATTTCGTAACGATCCCTCCCAACGCGACGTTCAACTCCGCGACCCACCCCATCCGTGCTTTTCGCAGCACACGCCCCCCCATCGCGACCCACCGAACCCACACGCCCTTCCCCACCAATACGCAATTCCTCTTCGCGACCGCGTCCCCCCTCCCCAAGAGAACCTCCTGATGTAGGAGTATTGTCCTCTGAACCTGCATTTTCGGATCTGACCGCGATCTCATTACTGAGGAAAACCGGATTGAAATTGATGTTTAGTCTTTTGAGTAAGACTCGGGGTTCGCGAACTAAAATATTACGCACCAAACTCCCTCCCTTATTTCCCACTTCACCAACCTTATCGGATTGCAGAGATGGCACCCAGTCACATCGACGCCCCATGTTCACGACCGGTTGTCTCTCAGTCAATCCACACAAGAGACGAGAGCGATTTCTCAAGTGCTTCGCAAATAAGGTTAAGGTCTCCATGGTGAAATAACTTTACTTCATCGTCTGATGTCCCCCGCCTTCTAGACGCCTCACATTTTGGGAACTTACCGTAGTGGCTCACTGATAACAGTCGAGCGGTACGGGTTGAGGATCACCAGAACGATATAGAAAGCCTCCACCGGCCGAGACGGATTTCCCGCCACTCCGATAGCCGCGATCTAGCCCACCTCGCATCGTCCAAAAATAAAATAAACAAAAAGTATGCGCATGATCATTTCCGACAGGCTGGCTAACCCACCGGTACCGACTAGTTGAGGCCGAGGCCAAAGAGGGATTGTTAGGGCTTCCTCATCCCCCCAGGATCCCCATTCCCAACGACACGGCGCGCCACACAAGATCACATGTGTGGCCGGGACGAACACAAATAAAAGTGGAGGTAACGGCCCGGACCCGCTATCCCCCTTGTGTTAAATAAAATAAACAAAATATATCGCGGTAAAATAATAATAAATAAATAAATTTGAATTAAAAGATGAGTAAAGTTTAGACGGATTGAGAAGAAATAAGGAAAGAGGAAAGGTGGGAATAGAAGAAAGAGAAACAAACAAAATATAAAAATAAAAGTAGAATAAATTAACCTGAAAATAAAGAAGAAAAATAAACAAAATATAAAATAAAATAAATAAAATAGAATTTACCTGAAAAGAAAACAAAATATAAAAATAAAAGAAGACGCAATGCTGGGGGGTATAAAATAGAAGGAAATTAGGCTCGACTTGTACCACAACGCAGTAAGCATGGGAGGCCTGCTCAACTCGTTCTTGTTCGTTAAACGATCACAACATATGCAGTATTCATACGTGTATGTGACACACTCCGACTGTGTGAGTTTTCATCAAGTAGAAAACCTTATTATGATTTTCACACTTATTTCGTCACTGTGTAACAAGTACACAAGAAGAGCATATGGGTTGCGGCCTTTAGACCTCCCCCAAGATTCACCCAATACCTAAAGCGCCGAAGCAAAAATCAAGCCTAGGAAAGAAGAAAGTAGAAGAGAAAGAAACAAAGAAGAAAGTAGAAGAGAAAGAAACAAAGAAGAAGTAGAAGAAAAGAAAGAAGTAAAGAAAAAGTACTCACCCCAGCATGCAATCTAAGTGTTCACGGTATCCGACTCTCACGGATCACACATGAACATGGTCCTTTGTTCGCGCCTGCAAAGCAGTTACACCCCAAGGGGGTGCGTTCCATTATCCACAACCTATGGACGCGCTCTGTGGCATAGACCAATGCCCCTGATCTGCAGATTCACTCTGCCAGACGTTTCAAGAGTTTTCTCCTTATGTCCGGCGAGATCCTCCTTGCAAGTAGGACCGCCCTAGAGCAGTCCCCAAGCCAGCAGACCAGCCAGAGAGTAGATAGGGACAGCGGGAAATACGATAATCCGTAAAAATTCGTCCGAAAAAGAATTTTGGGGTGGTTCCGTTGTACCTGGTCTTTCGACTTACCAACGGTTTGACTCCTATAGACGTTAGTCCTCGTTCAACTTTTCTCTCTCTTCAGAAATTCGCAAGATGTTTCGTGACTCTCACTGTGTATCGTCGTTCAAACATTCGTTCAACATAGTCATCGTTCTAAAGCACTGACTCTCACTTTGTAAAATAAAGCGGCCGTTTCCGATCGTCTAGATAGGACATCACGGACCCCCGACAAAGGGCGGGACCTTTCCAATCCCTAGGAACTATGCAGGTTCTTGCCCGAGTTGTATACCGCAACTCACACGTCGACAATTTTGAAGAAATCTGATCACGTTGATTCAGCTTCTTCTCCACCATCTTGCTCTAAGCGATGTGAGCTATTAACCACGGCCCCCACGAGTCCAACACCAGATGACCGGCCAAGGACGAGTAATTTACCGGAGCAAAAAACAAGTCCAAGTGGGCACCCGATCCCCGTGGTACCATTAGACTCAGGTGCGAGTATCAGTCTGAGGATTCTATCTAATCCTCGAGCCTGACCGCCCCTTCCTCCTTGTTAGTCGCCTTCTACGACATGTGCAGAGGGCAACGTTAGGATTATTCTTCTGCCGATGTCTACACGGCAAACTGAGGAGTTGCCCGCAAACTAGTTGACAAGCAACTCCTCAATCTCCTTGGCTCGGATTATATCCTTTGCCAGACATTCAAACAGTGCGTACGCCTCTTTATACATTAGGAGCTTCATTTCAACTGGCCATTTAAGGCCTTGTTGCTCATGCATCTGTCTGAGGTTCGTTCTAAGTTCGTTCCACTTAGGACACTCCATCAATACGTGCTCACTTGTCTCGGCCGGCTCGTTGCATTCGCAACTCGGGTCCGCTTTCAAACCTAACTGAGTTAGTTTCTGAGCAAATTTGCCATGTCCCGTGAGGAACTGGCTCGTATAATGATTCGGTTGAACCCAAGTGTACTTGAGTCTCTCGCTGACATCTGGAAGGAGTTTTCTGGCTACCCTAGGGGATTGCCTCCACTCCCTCTGCCAGTTTAATTCGAGTTCTCGTACGACTGATCTGATAGATGCAGCTTTTAATCGCTGAATCCATCGGTCTGAATTATCCACGAAAATTTCGGGATCAAATTCAAACTCGTTCAATTTGAAGCTCATACCCTTTCTAATCATGTATGAATAATGCTTCTTTTGAATCTCGAGTTCTATCGGCAGTACACCTGCCATCACTGGTAACACTTCGGTTGGTGACGTTCTATATGCACCAGTGACACCGATTAAAATAAATCGTTGGAGAGCTTTCAATTGCCTCCAGTGCTTAGCGTTGAGCATTTCCATCCATGCTGCAGCCCCATAGGTGATTATCGCAACGAAAAGACCTTTGTATATTATTCTCATCGCTGAAAACTTTATACCCCAGTCTCTCCGCGCTAATCTCCGTAGCTGAGAGAATAGAGCTCTACATTTCAACACCGTAGAATTTATGTGTTCATCGATTTTGATACGCTTCTCGCCAGTAGCTAGTGTAACTCCAAGATACTTGAAGTTTTTCACTGCTTTGACTGGTTTCTCAGACATGAGAATTCTCGGAGGTCGATTCCTGTCTAAGTTTCCTTTCGTCAACATTATGACAGTCTTCGACAGTGACAGTTTCATTTTATGCTCGTTGCACCATTTCTCAATGATACTGAGCACTTGTTCTCCTTTTCGTTCAATTTCTCGTCTCGTTTTTCCGCGGATCAGGACGGCGCCGTCGTCTGCATAAACGACGATTTCAAAGCCCGCTTCTCTGACCTCTATTATCAAACCATCAAACACAGTGTCCCACAGCATTCCTGCCAGCACTGAACCTTGTGGTGCACCTTTATTCACTACACGTTCAACGTGACCATTTCTGGTCTGGAATTTGACTCTCCTACCATTTAAGAAGTCTTGAATGATTCCAAGAACTCCCGGAGGACAGTCTTTTTCCTTTAATTCATGAATAACATCAGGCCACCACAGGTTGTTAAACGCACCGACAATATCAATGAAGATAGCGCCGGCGTGCTTTTCAACCACTTCGCTGTTAAGGCGCAAAAACGTTCGAATAGCATCTTCCGTGCATCGGTTTGGCCTAAAACCAAACTGCATTTCGGATAGCTTAGGTTCCACAACCTTTTTTAGTCTTTCTAACGTAAGGCTTTCCAGTATTTTTCCCATTATAGGAAGAAGACATACTGGTCGGTAGGATGCAGCATCCATCGGATCTTTGTCGTTCGATTTGAGGAGAGTTACAACGTTTGCACTCTTCCACTCATTAGGGAATATTCCATGTTTTAGACAGCCGTTGTACAAAGCAATTAACTGTTCGTTCAACACGGACCATGAGTTCTTCAACATCACAACTTCAATGGCGTCCCAACCGGGAGCTTTTCCGTTTTTCAGTTTCTTTATTGCTCTATACACTTCATTGCCTGTAAAAGGTGCGTCCTGCATCCCCGAGAGTTCACTCGGTTCACGCATTCTGCTCCTCTTAAGACTTTGAAGTTCATTCTCTCCTTCTTCCGTATCATAACAGAAGAGATTATCAAGAAGAACTTCAGCTGTTTCTTTCCAGTCCTGGGTTTCCCCGGATACTGTTCTGATTGTATTCATTGCACACTGTGTTCTGAGCTTGCCACAAGAAAACTTGTAGGCAAACCCCCATGGGTCCTTCGACGTTTCGGTGATGAAGTTTTTAAAACTCTCTTTCGAGGTCTCCTTCATTCTACGTTTCAACTTTTTCCGTGTATTCCTGTACTCAATTTTAAGTCTATCTCTACTCTCAGGCTCTTTAGTTCTCTGGAATTTCCTTCTAGCCTTGTTCGTAGCAGTCTTAAGATCTGTTAGCTCCTGTGTCCACCACCTGACACCAGGGCCTTTGTCTCTACGCATTGGCATGGATTTTCTTCCCGCAAGGGTGATAATCCTTCTGATTTGCTTTGCAAGATTAATGACATCGAATTTATTCTCACACTTCGTGTCGAGCTCTTGACGGTTGTCAAGAAGTGTTTTATTGAACTTTTCCCAGTCAGCTTTATTGGTGTTAAACCGTTTGCCTCCTAGGTGTTCTCGTTCAAGATCATCGTTCCTCTTTACAGATTCGAGATCTATAAAAATAGGTCGATGATCGCTTTCACACCAATTTTCAATTACTCTCCACTCTTTAACGTGTCTAACAACTTGGCTCGAGCAAATTGATAAGTCAATGTTACTCTCGCCAGCCGTAGATGAGAACGTTTTCGGTTGGTCAATTTCGTTCAACACGTAGAGGTTCATTTCATGAATGAACTCTTCTACTTTCTCGCCTTTTTCATCAAGCTGATCAGAGAACCAAGTCGGAGACTTTGCGTTCGAATCAAGGCAAAGGATGATCCTTTTCCCTTTTAACAGGTTAAGGATCACTTTCAATTCCTCTAAATACTTTTCCACTCCATGGGAGTATTGGAGATATGCGGATACAACGTATACGTCAAAGAACCCATTGTCCACTTGTATGCAGACAATATGACTGGTACTCACTTGGCTAAGCCTCATGACAGTCAGATTTTTATCAAATACAACTATTGCAGACCATGGTTGCTCATCACGCTTCGAACCAATTATAGTTTTAGCCGCAAGACCAAAACCATAAACTTTGCCTTTTGCAGAGTAAGGTTCTTGAACGAGAGCTATTTGAATCCCATTTTTATCCGACAACTGGCGTATGGCAGAACTAGTGTTCTTGCCTCGGCCAGCATTTATCTGCATCAAACGCAAGCCACGTATCGAAATAGGACTAGGTTGTGTTGCCATAGTCGGTTCGGCTTAGTACCCGTTGTACAGCAGCCTTTTGAGCTGGACAGCTTTTGCTGCCAGCTCTATGGTCCGACTTTTTCTTCGCCTTCTTGCACGCAGGGCAAGTCGGCGATTTATTTGCTGCCTTATCAGGGCATTCACTAGCTTTGTGACCCTGTTTAGAACAGAAGTTACAGCTAAGTTCCTTCTCCTTGCAGAATTTCTGCACATGGCCGTAACACTGGCACTTGAAGCACCGTGTCGCGGCCGTGAAGTCTTCTACTCGGCAGGCGGACCAACCGATGTAGACTCGAGACTTATTGGTACTTCGGAGTAAACCTCTCATTTCAGGGGTTACCTCTGCAACCCAATTCGTGAGAGCTTCTTCTCTTTTTCCCATCCTGAACTTTAGTTTAAATGATTCTTTAAACTCAGCTGCGCTCAGGTCGGACTTAATGTCGTTCTGCTCCATAATGGCAGCAGCGAATTCATCCTCGTTCAACTTAGATGGTACGTCATAGAGAAGGATTCTCGGCTTTGCAGCTCCTGCCTTCTTGACTTCGTATCCATCTGATTTCAGCTTTTCGTTCAAGAGAATTTTGTTGAGGTCTTGGTCAGTGACCACCTCAACGGCAATTCCTCCCTCACGCATCATGCGTACCCCTCGAACTTGAAGCTTCTCTTTGGCTGGGTTCACCAGCTCGAGAACTCGCTTCTTCGTTTGCTCACTTGTCTCGCCCTTTCGACATTCAGGGGCTCTTATTAGAGCCACCTTGGCGAGTTGTGGTGGTGCCTTCTTGACACCACCACTCAAGTTCGCTACAGGTTTAGCTTTCGCGGGTTTAGCGCTACTTACTGCACTTGCGTAACTTTTCTTCATCGGGGTTGCATTTTCAAGAGCCTTCTTGACGGCAACCTCGGTCAACACCTCACTGTTTGTCGTTTTTTCGACAATCACTCCCCTTAAGTAGCTGTTCTCACACATCAGCTTGTTGATGATGTTAGAGAGCACTTCCACGTGCTCCATCACCTGGCAGCTGACGTCTTTCGAGACCTCAGGAGACTCTTTCAAGAGGTTAAGGAGGGCCGTTTTGGTTGTTTTCGCCTTCAACCTTTGGCTCTGCTCCTTTTTCTCAACTTTCAAAATTGCTTCCTCGGTTTCCTTTTCAAGGGGAACCGAAGAAGCCAAGTCGTCCATGACAGACGACTTGAGAGTTCCCGAAGCCTGAGATTTCACCTTCTCAGGGCTTGTGAGAGTCTTCGACTCTTTCTTCGTAAGCTTCTTCCTCCTTCGCGAAGCAAGCTCGAAGCCATCACTCTCAGACGTAATGTCTGACGAGCTGATGCTCAAGTCTCGCCTGAAGGAGGAAAGCTTCCTTTTCTCCGTACACTTTATCGACATTTCGATATCATTTGGGTCTAGGAACCCGGAGGAGTTTGGTGACGTTTTGGAACATGTTTCCTTAATTGTCGTCATTTTGCATGAGTTTTCAAATGAGGGATGGGCCAACTTCGTCCACTCATTTCAAGGTAACAATACTCAAAGTCAAGTCTTATCAACCTTCTCGTCTGTTCAGGATGTGAATGCTCAAAGTAGCCGGTGGACCTCGGAGCAGCCCCCGATTCAGCACAGCAGGGACCTAGTTCGTGCGCCACACGACACTACTGTAACCGTCGGATTTTCGACGCATGGTCAGGCAGCCAGGTTAGCCGGCTAAGAAAACCCGGGCCTGTATACTGTACGCCAGCCAGGGACGTCATACCCTGTTTCTACTCTGTATCCTCACCGGGACAAGAGAACATTCTACCATTCCAGATTTCCAGTTTGATTCGACAGGGCTCTCTGTGAGCATGTCCCTATCCATAGGCTTAAGAAGGTAACCCTTAAAGGCGTTCCCTCAAAGCCAACGTCCATTACCATTATGTCTCTCGGCTTCTTCACTGTTGACACCTATAGACTTTTGGAACGCCCGCCGGGCGGCACAGCTCTGCCAGCTCGGGTACCCCGGGAGCGCTAGGTCCCGTAGGGAGGACAGGTCCTCCCACCCTGGGGGAAGTAGATAGGGACAGAATTGTGCTGAGTCGATCAAACCGACTAGGATTCCTGGGCCCATGTAGGGCTATACTCCTGATGTTAAAGCAATATCTACCTTCTAGCGAAACCACTACCAGCATGGAGAAACGGCGGTGATTCAGCGAGCATCCTCACTACCGATGCTCCATGGGGAGCGGGTATGGAAAAACTGCCGCTATAAGGTCCGTAGGAACCAAAGCGGCGTTAAAAGAAGACCGGGTGCCCTTGCGGGAGGAGACGGTTAGCAATGTTTCCCTTCGCCCGTGCAAGATTCGAGAATCTTGAGCGGGAGAAGGGAAACAAAGTACCCAGCGGGGACCTCGTGGAGGTTCCATCTCCCGAGCTAAGCTCCACCCACCGATGTTCTGGTAGGCCTGAAAAAAAAAAAAAAAAAAAAAAAAAAAAACACATATTTACAATATTTACAAATTCCCACCACCAATAAAAATACCCAAAGAACAAATAACAATTTTTTTTTTTTTTTTTTAAAAGTGCCCTCCCAATTAGTTCCTTTAAAATTACCCGCAGTTGAGTGACACCTTCACCAAGAAAACAACAACTAACAATTTTTTTTTTTTTTTTTTTTTTTTTTTTTTTTGTGCCCTTACTCGAGCTAAGACCCTCTCTGGAGGGACCGAGCTCGAGGAAGGGTTACTTCCTTTAGGGAAGTCATGATGCGAGTGGAGTGTTACCTTCGAGACGCCGCCGCCACTTTGCCTCCTTCGCGTCTATGACGCCGCGCGCAAATGCCTCAAAATAAGGATACCCCTCTCGACTGACCAGCTTCTGGGCTGATGAAGGCCACCTTATTTCCTCGCCTAGTCCCGCGCGCAAGACACCACGTTCCGCGGTAAATACGGGGCACTCTGCCAGGACGTGCATCATGGTTTCCTCAGGTGCGCCACACGAGCAGGTCGGACCGACACCGAGACTGAACCCCCAGAGTTTGGAGGCGAAGTCTCCGTGTCCAGTCAGCATCTGCGACGTGTGGTACCCCGGAGAAATCCATGTGCTTTTCAAACGACGCTGAACGTCGGGGATCAGCGTGTGCGTCACCCTTCCGACAGCGTCGTTTGTCCAACTCTCCTGCCAAATACGGAGGGTTTCTCTTCTAACCCTACCCTTGATCCCTCTTCCTATCTCCTCCTCGTACACGGACATATTGCCGTGTCGGAATCCCCATCGTCTGCGGATGCTATACAGCGCTAGCCTTTCACGCAGAAGGAGACCTACGGGCAAAACCCCAGCGAGCACGCATAGCGCGCTACTCGATGTTGTAGAGTATGACCTAGTCATCGTCAGCAGTGACTGTCTCTGTGCTGTCCTTAGTTTTCGTAAGTCCGTCTGTGTCGCAAGGTCTGCCCATCCAGCCGCTGCGTATCCAGCAATAGCGGGGAAAACACCCCGGTAAATCGTATTTAACGTCCGGTAGTGTAATCCCCATTTGCTGGGAGCGGCCCGTCGGATGGCAGCCATCTGTCGTTTGAGTTTGTCGGCTGTCAGCGTACAGTGCGTCGTAACCTTGAGCCCCTCGTCGATATGAACACCAAGCAATCGAACACTTTTCTTTAGTGAGATTGACTTGGTGCCCAATTTGACGATAGGGGCCCGTTTGCTCATATCAGAGGGGTATCTCCACTCTCTGTTCTTGTTCGAGCGTCTTCTGTTTCGGGCAGCCTCTCTTGGCTAGTCCATTTATTGCCAACGGCCACCTTATGTTGTCAAAGGCCCCGGTAATGTCGAAGAGGAGGGCTAGGACGTACCTCTCCTCCTTCTCCGACACTATCCTACGGATTTCAACAATGGTGTCCTCGCAAGACTTGCCTTTTACAAAGCCGAATTGTTGTGTGGACAACATATTCGGCCCGAGGGCAGTCTTTCTCAACCTTCCCAACAGCAGGCGCTCGAATATTTTTCCAAGAACAGAAAGCAGACACACCGGTCTGTATGAGCGCACCTCGGTTAAGTCTTTGTCCCGTCCTTTAGGAATGAACCACGATGAAGCTGTTTGCCCCCATTCTGCGTAACCCACGCACCTGGATTCCCTCCTTTGTCGGATTGAACGAGGAGGTCAATGCTTTTCTTACTTCGTCGCTCGTGGGGTTCGAGAACGAGGGATCTGGTGTGATCAGAACCGCGGGGGGGAGGGGCTTAATAATAGCGTTCGTTGCGCGGTTCTGATCAGGCTTTTTGCCTTTTTTATCCGCTTTACGTCGCGACACTACGGTGAAGCCATTCCCGGAGGGTCCCTCTGTAGACGGGATACCAGCGCGGGAGGGGGAAGCCCGTACCGCAGTGCGAACCAATTCGCCTGAGGTGCGTGCACATCCTTGCATAGTTGTTATTTTCGGTGGGGGCATTCCCCCTCCAGCGCTAGTTCCCGTCGCTGCTGCGGTAGCATAAGAGCGGGCTGTGGTTAACCCTTTCACAAGCGTGTTGGGGGGAACCACAGTACGCACTTTTTCAATTTCACAGAGGCGACCCTCAAGGTTCGCGACGTAAAGCAGGAGGTCGTCCACAATCTCGTGGAGGTCTTCCGTTCTCCCCAAACTGGCGGCCGATTGTTGTCGAGTGAGACCATTTGTCTCTCGTAAACAATAGGCCGTCATTTCCCTCTTTAGATTGAGGGCACGAGCGCGAAGTACTTCCGGTCCCGATAAGATGAGGGAGGGTGGGGGAACTAAGGGTCCCGTCGATATTTCCGTACTGGCAGGGGTGAATTTTTTGGCCAGATGGCCCGTACCGCCGCGGGAACTGTCCTCGTCGGATGAGGAGGGGAGGGGGATGTTTTTCGCACCACTTGTGCTTGCACATCCACCCCCCGATTTTAATAAATGGTGCTTGCGCTTACCTTTTGGGAGCACAGCTCCGGGACCGGCGACCTGGCCTTCCTTGGGTTGGGGGTTTACCACTTCCACCTCGGAGTCGGATAGCTCAGTCCAGTCGAGAGGGCGTGTCGTCTCAGGAGGCGCTGTGATTGGCGGCGGCTTGCACGCCTTCTCCTCAGCGGCAGCAGCTTCTTCGCTCTCTCCCACCATATTGGAAAGAGAGAGAGGGAGGGCACACTGAAAATAAGAGAAAGGAAAGGGAAATTACAGGGAGAAAACACAAGAAAGAGCAGCCGGACACGTCCGCACTGCTCGACAGCTCAAAGGCAACTAGTAGATAGGGACAGAATTGCGCTAGAGTCGACAAAGCCGACTGGGATACCTGGGTCCTTAAGGACTATACTCCCGATGTTAAAAGCTTATCTACGTTCCAACGAAAACACTGCTGACCTGGAGAAACGGCGGTGATTTGGCAAGCCTCCTCACTACCGATGCACCATGGGGAAAGAGGATGGAAAAATTGCCGTTGTAAGGTCCTTAAGGACCAAAACGGCGAAGAAGGCCGGGTGCCCTTCCGGGAGGAGACGGTTAGCATTGCTTCCCTTCGCCCGTGCAAGATTCGAAAATCTTGAGCGGGAGAAGGGAAACAAAGTACCCAGCGGGGACCTCGTGGAGGTTCCGTCTCCGAGCTAAGCTCCACCCACCGATGTTCCGGTAGGCCTGAAAAAAAAAAAAAAAAAAAAAAAAAAAAAAAAAAAAAAAAAAAAAAAAAAAAAAAAGAATGGTCTTTATCATGCTTGCCGGACTAATCTCACGACTAGTCTAGCGCAAGCAGAGTTTGCCATGACATAATTCTTTCCCACCGGACCACTATTTCTAGTGGTCATTGTGGGGAGAATGTTGCCCTCCTATTTATTCGCTCATTAATTTTATCTGCTGGACCAGTGTTATACTGGTCAGGCGCAGTAAAATTGTTGACGCCGTGTTCACTCTATTCTTGCCTGCTGGACTAGCCTCACGACTAGTCTGGCGCAGGCAGATAGATATCGCCCTGGCATTATTCTTTCCCACCGGACCACTATTTCTAGTGGTCAATGTGGGAAGAATGTTGCTTTCCTTAATATCCGCGCATTAACCTCATCTGCCGGACTAATTATATATTAGTCAATTGCAGATGGGTTGTTGCCACCGTATTCATTCTATTCTTGCCTGCCGGACTAGTCTCACGACTAGACTAATGCAGGCAGATAGATAACGCCCTGGCATTATTCTTTCCCACTGGACTACTATTTCTAGTGGTCAATGTGGGAAGAATGTTGCCCCCTTATTATTCGCGGATTAATCCTGCCTGCCGGACCAGTCTTGCGAATGGTCGAGTGCAGGTGGATTTGCGCATTGGTATAAATCTGTCCCGTCGGACCATATTTCCATATGGTCGTATACGGGACAATTATTACCATTGGGTATTGTTCTCTCTCGCCGGACTCCTTTCGAAGTCATGTTGCGGGAGGAACGTTACCAGCTTCGCTTCCGCGTCGCCATCGCGCCTCCTTGCTATCCACCACCGACTTGGCGAACTTCTCGAAGTGGGGATAGCCGCGCAGGCTCAGCAAGCTCCGAGCCGCCGCCGGCCAGCCCACGGCCTCACCTATGCCGTCGCTCAAGGTTTGGCGCTCGGCAGCGAACTTCGGGCATTCAGCCAGGACATGCATCATGGTCTCCTCCGGGTCCCCACACGAGCAGGCAGGCCCGTCACCGAGACTAAAGCTCCAAACTTTGGCGCCAAAGTCTCCGTGACCAGTCAGCATCTGCGACGTGTGATACCCAGGGGAGATCCACTGGCATTTCAGGCGACACTGAATGTTGGGGATCAGCGTATGCGTCACCCTTCCAACAGTGTCACCTGTCCAGGCCTCCTGCCACATACGGAGGGTCTCCCTCCTCACCACACCCTTCGTCCTTCTGTCGACGTTCTCCGCGAGCACAGAAAGTTCTCCATGACGGAATCCCTTGCGTTTCCGGACGCGGTACATCGCAAGCCTTTCGCTCAGGTAGAGCGACACCGGTAAGACACCTGCGATGACACATAGCGCGCTGCCTGATGTTGTGGCATAGGCCCTGGTCAGCATCAACAAAGCCTGTCTCTGTGCCGTCCGTAGTTTTTGTAGGTCCTTGTTCGTAGCAAGGTCAGCCCATCCGCCAGCGGCGTAACCCGCAATGGAGGGGAATACACCCCGGTACAGCATTTTTAGCGTCCGGAAGTGTAGTCCCCACTTGCTGGGAGCCGCCCGTCGGATGGCTGCCATGAGTCCTTTTAGTTTGTCTGCCGTCTTTACACAGTGAGTCGTGACCTTGAACCCGTCGTCAATATGGACGCCTAGAAGCCGAACGCTCTTTTTAAGTGCGATCGACTTCCCGTCCAGTTTGACGACTGGGCCCCGCCTGCTTTCGTCAGAGGGGTATCTCCTCTCCCTGTACTTATTGGCATTCCTTCTGTTACGGGGTGGACTGAATTTAAGGTATACCATCTCCGTTTTTGACTTCGACAACTGGAGGCCATTGGCGTCGCACCATTGAGATACTGTGTCAACAACCTCCTGGGCTCTATCCTGAAGTTCTCTTCTCGAGTCTCCAGTGACAATTACCGACAAGTCATCCGCATAAACTGCAAACGACTTGCCGAGCAATTCCTCAAGAGTCTCGAGAAGTCCATCGAAGGCAATGTTCCACGCGCATGGACCAAGCACCGAGCCTTGTGGGCATCCCTTGGTGGATGCGCGCGAAACAGTGCCTCCATTCCAGGATAGGGTCATGACTCTTTCCTGGAAGAAGCTTCCCATGACCGCCAGGAGGTTGTTCGGACAGCGTCTCCTGGTGAGTCCATTTATCACCAATGGCCACCTTATGTTGTCGAAGGCACCGGTGATGTCAAAGAGGAGGGCAAGGACGTACCTTTCCTCCTTCTCTGACACTATCCTCCGGACTTCGACGATGGTATCCTCACACGACCGTCCCTTTACAAAGCCGAACTGCTGTGTAGACAGCATGTTCGGCCCGAGGGCGGTCTTCCTCAGTCTTCCCAACAGAAGGCGTTCAAAGATTTTGCCCAGCACAGGGAGAAGACATACCGGTCTGTACGAACGCACTTCGGTCAAGTCCTTGTCTCGTCCTTTAGGGATGAAACGGGGATTCCCCCTCTTCCAGTCCTTCGGAAAGCAGCCCAGCACAAGGCACGCGTTCACTAGTCGGAGGTATGGAGCCTCCAGCCACGGCCAGGCCAACTTCACCACCTGGACCTCGATATTGTCGAGACCAGGTGCTTTATTGGCCGGGAGGCGGCGGATTATGTTCCAAGCCTCCGTTCCAGTGAACGGCGCCTCGTCTTCCGCTGGCTCGTTGTGGGGGAACTCCCCGGCGTCAACGGCTGCTGCCTCTCCGTCGAGGGGAACGAAAGCTTTTAAGAAAAGCTCCGCACCCTCGGACATGGAAGAGACGGCCTCTCCGTTTTCATCCCTAACCGTGTTGAAAATAGTTTCTGTGCGCAGTCTGTTCGTTATTGTCTTGTAAACAATACCCCAAGGCTCGCGGTTACCGACATCCGTGACGAATTCACTCCACGATTGCCGGTTCGCGCGTCTGGCCTGTTTCCGAAGTTCATCCTTCTTTTGGATGAACACATCTCGCTTCTCCGCTCTTCGCTCAGGATCGGCCTCCCGCTGGTACATTCGCCTGTGTCGAAGAACTTCACGCATGAGAAGCGTGAGTTCCTCTGTCCACCAGGGATGCGACCTGTTGCGCCAGCGCTTTAGGGGCATGGATGCCCTGCAACTGTTGTGGAGAGCTTTTGTTAACTCCACGGTGTAGTCGTTTACGTCCTCCGGGGTACAAAGCTGAGAATCCGAGACGCGTTGCAGCTCCTCCGTTAGGGTTCGCTGGAACACGTCAGTCTTCACTTTCTCAACATTGTACCTCGCAGGACGTTGACCCACCTGTCCTGTTTCAGTCCGAGCGACACGCCGTGCACCGATTTTAATTTCGATGAGGGCGTGGTCGCTTGTTGTTTCGTCCGTACGTATGTGCCAGTCCAATATCCACGGCAGCAATCCGTCGGTCACCAGAGTTACATCAATACTCGAAGCCCCCCCTGAGCTCCGGAAAGTAGGCTCACTGCCTTGGTTGAGAACGTGCAATCCGTGGACGGCAATGCAGTCCTCCACTAGTTCACCCCTGTCACAAGTGGCAGGGGATCCCCAGAGGGTCGACTTAGCATTGACGTCAGCACAGATTAGCACGTTCCTACCTCTCAAACCTCGCATGATGTTCGCGAGGTATTCCAGATGCTTCATGGTGGGATCCGAGTACTGGAAATAAGCACTGACCGCGTAGAAGCTCACAGCGGGGCTGTGAACTTCGACGCAGGTCACGTGCTGATTACTCAGGTGACCGAGTTGAGTGAATGTCGTCCTGGGATTATACGCCAGGACGGCACTCCTCGGCGAATTGCAACCGTGAATTGTCGTTCGTCTTACAATGCATCCAAGCCCCGCAAGGTCTCCATCCCTGGTGGAGTATGGTTCCTGTACCAGCGCCAGGTCGATGCCTTCACTACGGATAATGCCACTCAACTGGGGTGATACTAATGCACCATTGCCCATGTTGAGCTGCAGTATCCGGAGCGGAGAAGGCTGATGTCTCGGGTGGGGTACTGTTGGGGTACGTCCGTAGTCAGTTTGTCGGTCGGTCTCATTGTCCATTGTCAGTCAATGTCTTGATGCTGCTGACCAGCCTATCGCGCGCTATTTTTGCACGTGGGCAGCCACTGCCCATAGGGTCGTGCTGACTCTGTCGGCCATCCCGTTTGCAATTCGCGCAAACGGGGGGGGGGCCCCGCTTTTCTTGTTGGGACAGAGCGCAGCTCGATGTCCCTTGTTGGCGCAGTGACCACACGTGTCCTCCGTGTCACCACAGTGCTTCTGGGTGTGCCCAAAGCCAAGGCAGCGATAGCACCGCATCACTCGCGCATGGTTGTGCACGGGGCACCGACTCCAGCCAACGTATACTCTGCCAGCTTTGCAGAGTACACTATGGAGGGAGGGAGACACAGAGGCCACCCAGCCCACCGTTGTACCATCTCTGGGCCCCACCTTGTAACGAGGAGTGAAGCTCCTCTTAAATTCGTCCAAGGATGGGGTCCGGAGAAGATCCCGGTTTAGGGCATAGATGGCCTCGGCCAACTCCCCCTCCTCCATGCTGGAGTCGACGCCACGCACCATCACCTCGGGATTCCGCTTCTCGAGGAGAGACGCCGTCAGTCCGGCGCTCAGGAATGCAGGGCTGCGGAGAACCTTCTCAGCCTCGACTGCATTTGTGGTTTCCACTATGTAGCCGGAGGCTCCCATTCTTCGCAGTCCGCACACCTGAACGCCCTCCTTGTTAGGGTTAAACGATGTTGTGAGGGCCTTCCTCACTTCCTCACTCGTGGGGTTTGCGAATGAGGGACCCGGCTTAATTAGGACAGCGGGCGGGAGAGGCCTCTTAACTGCATTCCCGCCACTGTTCTTTGGCGATCCGCTGCTGCGCGCCAACCCTTTACGTCGTTTAACGACCGTAAAGTCGTCCTGCGGGGGAGGCATCGCCGTAGCCTCGACGCCCGTGGTACCTAAACTCGCACCGGGAGAGCTCGCCGATTTCGGGACACTGGACAACCCACTGGTTCGGGCACTTCCCTGTGCCAGTGCTGGCTGTCGGGGTCGCGGAATCGGGCCAGCTCTCTCGGTGGTCATTGTTTTGGTGGCCATGGCGTAGGTTCGCACCGCTTGCACATTTGCAACACCTGGGCCAGCAGCCCGCAATTGCGAAGCGGGGCGAGCCCTTTCCAACTCGGCGATGCGTCCCTCGAGACTGGCGACGCACAGCAGCAGGTCGCCAACAACGTCACCAAGGTCCTCCATCGCGCCGACAATGACAGCAGTCTGTTCTCGCGTGATGCCACTTGGCCCGCGAAGACAGTACTCTGCCATTGCCCTCTTTATAAATTGAGCACGAGCTCGGAGTGAGTTCGGCGTCTCAGTGATGGTGGGGACGGAAGCCATCGGTATATCGCGGTGAGAAGTCCGCGCGAGTTTCGCTGCCGCGCTGCCGCAAGCACCTTCTTCGTCCGTCGTATGGGTAAGGGGGTTCTTCTCAGCTGCGCTGGAGTTCCCACCGTACCCACGCGCCGAGCGGAGACGGCGCTTGCGCTTACCTTTCGCGGGGTCAGTGACGAGAGAGGCCGCGGACTGGGCAGCCGCGGTGACCCCGATGCTGCTCCTTGAAGCCTCCTCACCTGCGCTGCTAACCCCTTCCTGCATCGCGTCGTCACTTGGGCGGGCGTTCCAGTCGGGAGTGTCTGGTCGCGATCGTGGAGAAGGTTTGGGGAGGGCATCACCTGTTGCCTGGGCGCGGGATTTCACTTCTAGGGGTGGGAGGTGAGCACCCACATAGTAGATAGGGACAGCGGGAAATACGATAATCCGTAAAAATTCGTCCGAAAAAGAATTTTGGGGTGGTTCCGTTGTACCTGGTCTTTCGACTTACCAACGGTTTGACTCCTATAGACGTTAGTCCTCGTTCAACTTTTCTCTCTCTTCAGAAATTCGCAAGATGTTTCGTGACTCTCACTGTGTATCGTCGTTCAAACATTCGTTCAACATAGTCATCGTTCTAAAGCACTGACTCTCACTTTGTAAAATAAAGCGGCCGTTTCCGATCGTCTAGATAGGACATCACGGACCCCCGACAAAGGGCGGGACCTTTCCAATCCCTAGGAACTATGCAGGTTCTTGCCCGAGTTGTATACCGCAACTCACACGTCGACAATTTTGAAGAAATCTGATCACGTTGATTCAGCTTCTTCTCCATCATCTTGCTCTAAGCGATGTGAGCTATTAACCACGGCCCCCACGAGTCCAACACCAGATGACCGGCCAAGGACGAGTAATTTACCGGAGCAAAAAACAAGTCCAAGTGGGCACCAGATCCCCGTGGTACCATTAGACTCAGGTGCGAGTATCAGTCTGAGGATTCTATCTAATCCTCGAGCCTGACCGCCCCTTCCTCCTTGTTAGTCGCCTTCTACGACATGTGCAGAGGGCAACGTTAGGATTATTCTTCTGCCGATGTCTACACGGCAAACTGAGGAGTTGCCCGCAAACTAGTTGACAAGCAACTCCTCAATCTCCTTGGCTCGGATTATATCCTTTGCCAGACATTCAAACAGTTCGTACGCCTCTTTATACATTAGGAGCTTCATTTCAACTGGCCATTTAAGGCCTTGTTGCTCATGCATCTGTCTGAGGTTCGTTCTAAGTTCGTTCCACTTAGGACACTCCATCAATACGTGCTCACTTGTCTCGGCCGGCTCGTTGCATTCGCAACTCGGGTCCGCTTTCAAACCTAACTGAGTTAGTTTTTGAGCAAATTTGCTATGTCCCGTGAGGAACTGGCTCGTATAATGATTCGGTTGAACCCAAGTGTACTTGAGTCTCTCGCTGACATCTGGAAGGAGTTTTCTGGCTACCCTAGGGGATTGCCTCCACTCCCTCTGCCAGTTTAATTTGAGTTCTCGTACGACTGATCTGATAGATGCATCTTTTAATCGCTGAATCCATCGGTCTGAATTATCCACGAAAATTTCGGGATTAAATTCAAACTCGTTCAATTTGAAGCTCATACCCTTTCTAATCATGTATGAATAATGCTTCTTTTGAATCTCGAGTTCTATCGGCAGTACACCTGCCATCACTGGTAACACTTCGGTTGGCGACGTTCTATATGCACCAGTGACACCGATTAAAATAAATCGTTGGAGAGCTTTCAATTGCCTCCAGTGCTTAGCGTTGAACATTTCCATCCATGCTGCAGCCCCATAGGTGATTATCGCAACGAAAAGACCTTTGTATATTATTCTCATCGCTGAAAACTTTATACCCCAGTCTCTCCGCGCTAATCTCCGTAGCTGAGAGAATAGAGCTCTACATTTCAACACCGTAGAATTTATGTGTTCATCGATTTTGATACGCTTCTCGCCAGTAGCTAGTGTAACTCCAAGATACTTGAAGTTTTTCACTGCTTTGACTGGTTTCTCAGACATGAGAATTCTCGGAGGTCGATTCCTGTCTAAGTTTCCTTTCGTCAACATTATGACAGTCTTCGACAGTGACAGTTTCATTTTGTGCTCGTTGCACCATTTCTCAATGATACTGAGCACTTGTTCTCCTTTTCGTTCAATTTCTCGTCTCGTGTTTCCGCGGATCAGGACGGCGCCGTCGTCTGCATAAACGACGATTTCAAAGCCCGCTTCTCTGACCTCTATTATCAAACCATCAAACACAGTGTCCCACAGCATTCCTGCCAGCACTGAACCTTGTGGTGCACCTTTATTCACTACACGTTCAACGTGACCATTTCTGGTCTGGAATTTGACTCTCCTACCATTTAAGAAGTCTTGAATGATTCCAAGAACTCCCGGAGGACAGTCTTTTTCCTTTAATTCATGAATAACATCAGGCCACCACAGGTTGTTAAACGCACCGACAATATCAATGAAGATAGCGCCGGCGTGCTTTTCAACCACTTCGCTGTTAAGGCGCAAAAACGTTCGAATAGCATCCTCCGTGCATCGGTTTGGCCTAAAACCAAACTGCATTTCGGATAGCTTAGGTTCCACAACCTTTTTTAGTCTTTCTAACGTAAGGCTTTCCAGTATTTTTCCCATTATAGGAAGAAGACATACTGGTCGGTAGGATGCAGCATCCATCGGATCTTTGTCGTTCGATTTGAGGAGAGTTACAACGTTTGCACTCTTCCACTCATTAGGGAATATTCCATGTTTTAGACAGCCGTTGTACAAAGCAATTAACTGTTCGTTCAACTCGGACCATGAGTTCTTCAACATCACAACTTCAATGGCGTCCCAACCGGGAGCTTTTCCGTTTTTCAGTTTCTTTATTGCTCTATACACTTCATTGCCTGTAAAAGGTGCGTCCTGCATCCCCGAGAGTTCACTCGGTTCACGCATTCTGCTCCTCTTAAGACTTTGAAGTTCATTCTCTCCTTCTTCCGTATCATAACAGAAGAGATTATCAAGAAGAACTTCAGCTGTTTCTTTCCAGTCCTGGGTTTCCCCGGATACTGTTCTGATTGTATTCATTGCACACTGTGTTCTGAGCTTGCCACAAGAAAGCTTGTAGGCAAACCCCCATGGGTCCTTCGACGTTTCGGTGATGAAGTTTTTAAAACTCTCTTTCGAGGTCTCCTTCATTCTACGTTTCAACTTTTTCCGTGTATTCCTGTACTCAATTTTAAGTCTATCTCTACTCTCAGGCTCTTTAGTTCTCTGGAATTTCCTTCTAGCCTTGTTCGTAGCAGTCTTAAGATCTGTTAGCTCCTGTGTCCACCACCTGACACCAGGGCCTTTGTCTCTACGCATTGGCATGGATTTTCTTCCCGCAAGGGTGATAATCCTTCTGATTTGCTTTGCAAGATTAATGACATCGAATTTATTCTCACACTTCGTGTCGAGCTCTTGACGGTTGTCAAGAAGTGTTTTATTGAACTTTTCCCAGTCAGCTTTATTGGTGTTAAACCGTTTGCCTCCTAGGTGTTCTCGTTCAAGATCATCGTTCCTCTTTACAGATTCGAGATCTATAAAAATAGGTCGATGATCGCTTTCACACCAATTTTCAATTACTCTCCACTCTTTAACGTGTCTAACAACTTGGCTCGAGCAAATTGATAAGTCAATGTTACTCTCGCCAGCCGTAGATGAGAACGTTTTCGGTTGGTCAGTTTCGTTCAACACGTAGAGGTTCATTTCATGAATGAACTCTTCTACTTTCTCGCCTTTTTCATCAAGCTGATCAGAGAACCAAGTCGGAGACTTTGCGTTCGAATCAAGGCAAAGGATGATCCTTTTCCCTTTTAACAGGTTAAGGATCACTTTCAATTCCTCTAAATACTTTTCCACTCCATGGGAGTATTGGAGATATGCGGATACAACGTATACGTCAAAGAACCCATTGTCCACTTGTATGCAGACAATATGACTGGTACTCACTTGGCTAAGCCTCATGACAGTCAGATTCTTGTCAAATACAACTATTGCAGACCATGGTTGCTCATCACTCTTCGAACCAATTATAGTTTTAGCCGCAAGACCAAAACCATAAACTTTGCCTTTTGCAGAGTAAGGTTCTTGAACGAGAGCTATTTGAACCCCATTTTTATCCGACAACTGGCGTATGGCAGAACTAGTGTTCTTGCCACGGCCAGCATTTATCTGCATCAAACGCAAGCCACGTATCGAAATAGGACTAGGTTGTGTTGCCATAGTCTGTTCGGCTTAGTACCCGTTGTACAGCAGCCTTTTGAGCTGGACAGCTTTTGCTTCCAGCTCGGTGATCAGACTTTTTCTTCGCCTTCTTGCACGCAGGGCAAGTCGGCGATTTATTTGCAGCCTTATCAGGGCATTCGTTTGCTTTGTGTCCCTGTTTAGAACAGAAGTTACAGCAAAGCTCTTTCTCCGTGCAGAATTTCTGCACATGGCCGTAACACTGGCACTTGAAGCACCGTGTCGCGGCCGTGAAGTCTTCTACTCGGCAGGCGGACCAGCCGATGTAGACTCGAGATCTGTTGGTACTACGGAGTAGACCTCTCATTTCAGGGGTTACCTCTGCAACCCAATTCGTGAGAGCTTCTTCTCTTTTTCCCATCCTAAACTTCAGTTTAAAACTCTCTTTAAACTGTGCTGCGTTTAGGGCAGACGTTGATTCATTCTGCTCCATTATGGCAGCAGAAATTTCGTCTTCGTTCAAATCTGACGGGACGTCATACAAAAGGATTCTCGGCCTCGCGGCTCCTGCCTTTTTGACGTCATATCCGTCAGACCTCAGCATTGCGTTCGATAGAATTTTGTTGAGGTCTTGATCAGTGACCACCTCAACGGCAATTCCTCCCTCACGCATCATGCGTACCCCTCGAACTTGAAGCTTCTCTTTGGCTGGGTTCACCAGCTCGAGAACTCGCTTCTTCGTTTGCTCACTTGTCTCGCCCTTTCGACATTCAGGGGCTCTTATTAGAGCCACCTTGGCGAGTTGTGGTGGTGCCTTCTTGACACCACCACTCAAGTTCGCTACAGGTTTAGCTTTCGCGGGTTTAGCGCTACTTACTGCACTTGCATAACTTTTCTTCATCGGGGTTGCATTTTCAAGAGCCTTCTTGACGGCAACCTCGGTCAACACTTCAGTATTTGTCGTTTTTTCGACAATCACTCCCCTTAAGTAGCTGTTCTCACACATCAGCTTGTTGATGATGTTAGAGAGCACTTCCACGTGCTCCATCACCTGGCAGCTGACGTCTTTCGAGACCTCAGGAGACTCTTTCAAGAGGTTAAGGAGGGCCGTTTTGGTTGATTTCGCCTTCAACCTTTGGCTCTGCTCCTTCCTCTCAACTTTCGACATTGCTTCCTCGGTTTCCTTTTCAAGGGGAACCGAAGAAGCCAAATCGTCCTTAACAGGCGACTTGAGAGCTCCCGAAGCCTGAGATTTCACCTTCTCAGGGCTTGTGAGAGTCTTCGACTCCTTCTTCGTTAGCTTCTTCCTCCTTCGCGAAGCAAGCTCGAAGCCATCACTCTCAGACGTAATGTCTGACGAGCTGATGCTCAAGTCTCGCCTGGAGGAGGAAAGCTTCCTTTTCTCCGTACACTTTATCGACATTTCGATATCATTTGGGTCTAGGAACCCGGAGGAGTTTGGTGACGTTTTGGAACATGTTTCCTTAATTGTCGTCATTTTTGCATGAGTTTTCAAATGAGGGATGGGCCAACTTCTTTCACCCACTTCAAGGTAACAATACTCAAAGTCAAGTCTTATCAACCTTCTCGTCTGTTCAGGATGTGAATGCTCAAAGTAGCCGGTGGACCTCGGAGCAGCCCCCGATTCAGCACAGCAGGGACCTAGTTCGTGCGCCACACGACACTACTGTAACCGTCGGATTTTCGACGCATGGTCAGGCAGCCAGGTTAGCCGGCTAAGAAAACCCGGGCCTGTATACTGTACGCCAGCCAGGGACGTCATACCCTGTTTCTACTCTGTATCCTCACCGGGACAAGAGAACATTCTACCATTCCAGATTTCCAGTTTGATTCGACAGGGCTCTCTGTGAGCATGTCCCTATCCATAGGCTTAAGAAGGTAACCCTTAAAGGCGTTCCCTCAAAGCCAACGTCCATTACCATTATGTCTCTCGGCTTCTTCACTGTTGACACCTATAGACTTTTGGAACGCCCGCCGGGCGGCACAGCTCTGCCAGCTCGGGTACCCCGGGAGCGCTAGGTCCCGTAGGGAGGACAGGTCCTCCCACCCTGGGGGAAGTAGATAGGGACAGAATTGTGCTGAGTCGGCCATGCCGACTGGGATACCTGGGCCCATGAAGGGCTATAATCCCGATGTTAAAGCATATCTACTTTTCAGCGAAGCCACTACGCAACATAGAGAAACGGCGGTGATTTGGCAAGCCTCCTCACTACCGTTGCTCCGGAAGGAAGCGAGTATGGAAAAATTGCCGCTGTAAGGCCTTAGGACCAAAGCGGCATTAAGAAGACCGGATGCCCTTCCGGGAGGAGACGGTTAGCATTGTCTCCCTTCGCCCGTGCAAGATTCTAAAATCTTGAGCGGGAGAAGGGAGACAAAGTACCCAGCGGGGACCTCGTGGAGGTTCCGTCTCCGAGCTAAGCTCCATCCACCGATGTTCTGGTTGGTCGAAAGAGAAAAAAAAAAAAAAAAAAAAAAAAAAAAAAAAAAAAAAAAATTGTGTACAGTGGAGAAAGGAAATGAAGAAAAAGAAGATAGGATAGATTGAGAGAATTAGAGCAAGAAAGAGATCAAGAAAGAGATAGTGCCTATCGGAAAGCGAAATGTGAAGCGAGTGAAGCTCCCATGGAAAGGTGGTGGGGCCCACAGACCTATGGAGATGGATGATGCTCTGCGACAGTGAGCCGTAGTATTTTTTTTTTTTTTTTTTTTTTTTTTCCACCTTACTGGGGCCGAGCGATTCTCTGGAATGGCTAAGCCCGAGGAAGGTTTTTGTTTAGGTCACAGAGTCATCATCCATCATGCCTCGGTATTAGATCCATCTGCCGGACTCCTCTTACGAGAGGTCAAGTGCAGTGGATCTGTTACCTATAACATTCCTCTCTCTCGCCGGACTCCTTTGCAGGTAGTCAGGTTGCGAGAGGAGCGTTGTCAACCATCGAATTACGGTATTAATTCCATCTGCCGGACTCCTCTTTCGAGAAGACATGTGCAGGGGAATTTTTACCCAGGACATTCCTCTCTCTCGCCGGACTCCTTTTAGGGAAGTCAAGTTGCGAGAGGAGCGTTGTCGTTGTTACGCCATCGTGCCTCTAGCGGTGAGACGCACACACATCAATATAAAACTGCTCTCCTTATAAATTTTTTGTTTTTATTTTATAAGGGCATTTCGTTCAATATATTTTCAGATTGTATCGCCCTCATAACTGACACAAATCCGACAAGGTACTTTCAAAATCGTACTCTCATATATGATATATATAAGGTTATATATACCCAACGATAGACTTTGAAAAAGTCGTCTTGTTAATGTCATTAGACATTATATCGTTTATTATTTTTGACTATCGCTCGGAATCGAGTGAGTCGATGCTCTGTTGTTAAAGTAATATAAAAATTTCAAAATGAAAAAATATATACTTAGACGCCCAAGGCGCTCGTCACATATGAGCCATTCGGTCTTAGACACCGACTCGTGACAATGCTGTGCTTACAAGGATCCGAACCATCAAAAAAAGTGTATCGCGATTAATGGTCAAATACATTAATTCATATATAAGGAATCTTCTAAATACATAGTATTTCAATAAAGGTCGAAAAAAAAAAAAAAAAATTTTTTTCAATTTTAAAAAAAATTATTAATATATTTTTCAATACTAATTGGTGCGCATTGCTTTTACATACTATATTTTAAAGTTGTTATTTGTCTTTTAGAACTAATGATAAATATAAAGTATTTGGTGCGCATTGCTTATTTGTAAGTTCATTATAGACCATTTGATGCGTATTGCTTTTACATAAAAATATTACAGAGTTGGCATATATCATCATTTAGTACAAATAAAAAGTTTTCAAGTATTTGGTGCGCATTGCTTATTTGTAAGTTCATTATAGACCATTTGATGCGTATTGCTTTTACATAAAAATATTACAGAGTTGGCATATATCATCATTTAGTACAAATAAAAAGTTTTCAAGTATTTGGTGCGCATTGCTTATTTGTAAGTTCATTATAGACCATTTGATGCGTATTGCTTTTACATAAAAATATTACAGAGTTGGCATATATCATCATTTAGTACAAATAAAAAGTTTTAAAGTATTTGGTGCGCATTGCTTATTTGTAAGTTCATTATAGACCATTTGATGCGTATTGCTTTTACATAAAAATATTACAGAGTTGGCATATATCATCATTTAGTACAAATAAAAAGTTTTCAAGTATTTGGTGCGCATTGGTTTCCTATAATATGCATATTCAAGAGTTGGCATTTATCATTTAGTTCAAATAAAAAGTTTTAAAGTATTTGGTGCGTATTGCTTTCTTATAATATGTATATTGCAGAGTTGGCATTCATCATTTAGTGGTAATTAGTGAGTTTTAAAGTATTTGATGCGTATTGCTTTCTTATAATATGTATATTGCAGAGTTGGCATTTATCATTTATGTACAAATAAAAAGTTTTAAAGTATTTGGTGCGCATTGGTTTATGTCAAATTTAGCAAGTTCTTGTTTATAGTAAATTTTTAAAAGGGACAGAATTGCGCTAGAGTCGACAAAGCCGACTGGGATACCTGGGTCCTTAAGGACTATACTCCCGATGTTAAAAAGCTTATCTACGTTCTAACGAAAATACTGCTGACCTGGAGAAACGGCGGTGATTTGGCAAGCCTCCTCACTACCGATGCACCATGGGGAAAGAGGATGGAAAAATTGCCGTTGTAAGGTCCTTAGGGACCAAAACGGCGAAGAATGCCGGGAGGAGACGGTTAGCATTGCTTCCCTTCGCCCGTCATTGTGGGGAGAATGTTGCCCTCCTATTTATTCGCACATTAATTTTATCTGCTGGACCAGTGTTATACTGGTCAGGCGCAGTAAAATTGTTGACGCCGTGTTCACTCTATTCTTGCCTGCTGGACTAGCCTCACGACTAGTCTGGCGCAGGCAGATAGATATCGCCCTGGCATTATTCTTTCCCACCGGACCACTATTTCTAGTGGTCAATGTGGGAAGAATGTTGCTTTCCTTAATATCCGCGCATTAACCTCATCTGCCGGACTAATTATATATTAGTCAATTGCAGATGGGTTGTTGCCACCGTGTTCATTCTATTCTTGCCTGCCGGACTAGTCTCACGACTAGACTAATGCAGGCAGATAGATAACGCCCTGGCATTATTCTTTCCCACTGGACCACTATTTCTAGTGGTCAATGTGGGAAGAATGTTGCCCCCTTATTATTCGCGGATTAATCCTGCCTGCCGGACCAGTCTTGCGAATGGTCGAGTGCAGGTGGATTTGCACATTGGTATAAATCTGTCCCGTCGGACCATATTTCCATATGGTCGTATACGGGACAATTATTACCATTGGGTATTGTTCTCTCTCGCCGGACTCCTTTCGAAGTCATGTTGCGGGAGGAACGTTACCAGCTTCGCTTCCGCGTCGCCATCGCGCCTCCTTGCTATCCACCACCGACTTGGCGAACTTCTCGAAGTGGGGATAGCCGCGCAGGCTCAGCAAGCTCCGAGCCGCCGCCGGCCAGCCCACGGCCTCACCTATGCCGTCGCTCAAGGTTTGGCGCTCGGCAGCGAACTTCGGGCATTCGGCCAGGACATGCATCATGGTCTCCTCCGGGTCCCCACACGAGCAGGCAGGCCCGTCACCGAGACTAAAGCTCCAAAGTTTGGCGCCAAAGTCTCCGTGACCAGTCAGCATCTGCGACGTGTGATACCCAGGGGAGATCCACTGGCATTTCAGGCGACACTGAATGTTGGGGATCAGCGTATGCGTCACCCTTCCAACAGTGTCACCCGTCCAGGCCTCCTGCCACATACGGAGGGTCTCCCTCCTCACCATGCCCTTCGTCCTTCTGTCGACGTTCTCCGCGAGCACAGAAAGTTCTCCATGATGGAATCCCTTGCGTTTCCGGACGCGGTACATCGCAAGCCTTTCGCTCAGGTAGAGCGACACCGGTAAGACACCTGCGATGACACATAGCGCGCTGCCCGATGTTGTGGCATAGGCCCTGGTCAACATCAACAAAGCCTGTCTCTGTGCCGTCCGTAGTTTTTGTAGGTCCTTGTTCGTAGCAAGGTCAGCCCATCCGCCAGCGGCGTAACCCGCAATGGAGGGGAATACACCCCGGTACAGCATTTTTAGCGTCCGGAAGTGTAGTCCCCACTTGCTGGGAGCCGCTCGTCGGATGGCTGCCATGAGTCCTTTCAGTTTGTCTGCCGTCTTACACAGTGAGTCGTGACCTTGAACCCGTCGTCAATATTGACGCCAAGAAGCCGAACGCTCTTTTTAAGTGCGATCGACTTCCCGTCCAGTTTGACGACTGGGCCCCGCCTGCTTTCGTCAGAGGGGAATCTCCTCTCCCTGTACTTATTGGCATTCCTTCTGTTACGGGGTGGACTGAATTTAAGGTATACCATCTCCGTTTTTGACTTCGACAACTGGAGGCCATTGGCGTCGCACCATTGAGATACTGTGTCAACAACCTCCTGGGCTCTATCCTGAAGTTCTCTTCTCGAGTCTCCAGTGACAATTACCGACAAGTCATCCGCATAAACTGCAAACGACTTGCCGAGCAATTCCTCAAGAGTCTCGAGAAGTCCATCGAAGGCAATGTTCCACGCGCATGGACCAAGCACCGAGCCTTGTGGGCATCCCTTGGTGGATGCGCGCGAAACAGTGCCTCCATTCCAGGATAGGGTCATGACTCTTTCCTGGAAGAAGCTTCCCATGACCGCCAGGAGGTTGTTCGGACAGCGTCTCCTGGTGAGTCCATTTATCACCAATGGCCACCTTATTTTGTGGAAGGCACCGGTGATGTCAAAGAGGAGGGCAAGGATGTACCTTTCCTCCTTCTCTGACACTATTCTCCGGACTTCGACGATGGTATCCTCACACGACCGTCCCTTTACAAAGCCGAACTGCTGTGTAGACAGCATGTTCGGCCCGAGGGCGGTCTTCCTCAGTCTTCCCAACAGAAGGCGTTCAAAGATTTTGCCCAGCACAGGGAGAAGACATACCGGTCTGTACGAACGCACTTCGGTCAAGTCCTTGTCTCGTCCTTTAGGGATGAAACGGAGATTCCCCCTCTTCCAGTCCTTCGGAAAGCAGCCCAGCACAAGGCACGCGTTCACTAGTCGGAGGTATGGAGCCTCCAGCCACGGCCAGGCCAACTTCACCACCTGGACCTCGATATTGTCAAGACCAGGTGCTTTATTGGCCGGGAGGCGGCGGATTATGTTCCAAGCCTCCGTTCCAGTGAACGGCGCCTCGTCTTCCGCTGGCTCGTTGTGGGGGAACTCCCCGGCGTCAACGGCTGCTGCCTCTCCGTCGAGGGGAACGAAAGCTTTTAAGAAAAGCTCCGCACCCTCGGACATGGAAGAGACGGCCTCTCCGTTTTCATCCCTAACCG
This sequence comes from Leptopilina boulardi, assembly GCF_019393585.1. Classification (NCBI taxonomy): domain Eukaryota; kingdom Metazoa; phylum Arthropoda; class Insecta; order Hymenoptera; family Figitidae; genus Leptopilina; species Leptopilina boulardi. The sequence continues at coordinate 49,500 of NW_026137736.1, forward strand.
TGTTGAAAATAGTTTCTGTGCGCAGTCTGTTCGTTATTGTCTTGTAAACAATACCCCAAGGCTCGCGGTTACCGACATCCGTGACGAATTCACTCCACGATTGCCGGTTCGCGCGTCTGGCCTGTTTCCGAAGTTCATCCTTCTTTTGGATGAACACATCTCACTTCTCCGCTCTTCGCTCAGGATCGGCCTCCCGCTGGTACATTCGCCTGTGTCGAAGAACTTCACGCATAAGAAGCGTGAGTTCCTCTGTCCACCAGGGATGCGACCTGTTGCGCCAGCGCTTTAGGGGCATGGATGCCCTGCAACTGTTGTGGAGAGCTTTTGTTAACTCCACGGTGTAGTCGTTTACGTCCTCCGGGGTACAAAGCTGAGAATCCGAGACGCGTTGCAGCTCCTCCGTTAGGGTTCGCTGGAACACGTCAGTCTTCACTTTCTCAACTTTGTACCTCGCAGGACGTTGACCCACCTGTCCTGTTTCAGTCCGAGCGACACGCCGTGCACCGATTTTAATTTCGATGAGGGCGTGGTCGCTTGTTGTTTCGTCCGTACGTATGTGCCAGTCCAGTATCCACGGCAGCAATCCGTCGGTCACCAGAGTTACATCAATACTCGAAGCCCCCCCTGAGCTCCGGAAAGTAGGCTCACTGCCTTGGTTGAGAACGTGCAATCCGTGGACGGCAATGAAGTCCTCCACTAGTTCACCCCTGTCACAAGTGGCAGGGGATCCCCAGAGGGTCGACTTAGCATTGACGTCAGCACAGATTAGCACGTTCCTACCTCTCAAACCTCGCAAGATGTTCGCGAGGTATTCCAGATGCTTCATGGTGGGATCCGAGTACTGGAAATAAGCACTGACCGCGTAGAAGCTCACAGCGGGGCTGTGAACCTCGACGCAGGTCACGTGCTGATTACTCAGGTGACCGAGTTGAGTGAATGTCGTCCTGGGATTATACGCCAGGACGGCACTCCTCGGCGAATCGCAACCGTGAATTGTCGTTCGTCTTACAATGCATCCAAGCCCCGCAAGGTCTCCATCCCTGGTGGAGTATGGTTCCTGTACCAGCGCCAGGTCGATGCCTTCACTACGGATAATGCCACTCAACTGGGGTGATACTAATGCACCATTGCCCATGTTGAGTTGCAGTAACCGGAGCGGAGAAGGCTGATGTCTCGGGTTGGGGTACGTCCGTAGTCAGTGTGTCGGTCGGTCTCATTGTCCATTGTCAGTCAATGTCTTGATGCTGCTGACCAGCCTATCGCGCGCTATTTTTGCACGTGGGCAGCCACTGCCCATAGGGTCGTGCTGACTCTGTCGGCCATCCCGTTTACAATTCGCGCAAACGGGGGGGCCCCGCTTTTCTTGTTGGGACAGAGCGCAGCTCGATGTCCCTTGTTGGCGCAGTGACCACACGTGTCCTCCGTGTCACCGCAGTGCTTCTGGGTGTGCCCAAAGCCAAGGCAGCGATAGCACCGCATCACTCGCGCATGGTTATGCACGGAGCACCGACTCCAGCCAACGTATACTCTGCCAGCTTTGCAGAGTACACTATGGAGGGAGGGAGACACAGAGGCCACCCAGCCCACCGTTGTACCGTCTCTGGGCCCCACCTTGTAACGAGGAGTGAAGCTCCTCTTAAATTCGTCCAAGGATGGGGTCCCGAGAAGATCCCGGTTTAGGGCATAGATGGCCTCGGCCAACTCCCCCTCCTCCATGCTGGAGTCGACGCCACGCACCATCACCTCGGGATTCCGCTTCTCGAGGAGAGACGCCGTCAGTCCGGCGCTCAGGAATGCAGGGCTGCGGAGAACCTTCTCAGCCTCGACTGCATTTGTGGTTTCCACTATGTAGCCGGAGGCTCCCATTCTTCGCAGTCCGCACACCTGAACGCCCTCCTTGTTAGGGTTAAACGATGTTGTGAGGGCCTTCCTCACTTCCTCACTCGTGGGGTTTGCGAATGAGGGACCCGGCTTAATTAGGACAGCGGGCGGGAGAGGCCTCTTAACTGCATTCCCGCCACTGTTCTTTGGCGATCCGCTGCTGCGCGCCAACCCTTTACGTCGTTTAACGACCGTAAAGTCGTCCTGCGGGGGAGGCATCGCCGTAACCTCGACGACCGTGGTACCTAAACTCGCACCGGGAGAGCTCGCCGATTTCGGGACACTGGACAACCCACTGGTTCGGGCACTTCCCTGTGCCAGTGTTGGCTGTCGGGGTCGCGGAATCGGGCCAGCTCTCTCGGTGGTCATTGTTTTGGTGGCCATGGCGTAGGTTCGCACCGCTTGCACATTTGCAACACCTGGGCCAGCAGCCCGCAATTGCGAAGCGGGGCGAGCCTTTTCCAACTCGGCGATGCGCCCCTCGAGACTGGCGACGCACAGCAGCAGGTCGCCAACAACGTCACCAAGGTCCTCCATCGCGCCGACAATGACAGCAGTCTGTTCTCGCGTGATGCCACTTGGCCCGCGAAGACAGTACTCTGCCATTGCCCTCTTTATAAATTGAGCACGAGCTCGGAGTGAGTTCGGCGTCTCAGTGATGGTGGGGACGGAAGCCATCGGTATATCGCGGTGAGAAGTCCGCGCGAGTTTCGCTGCCGCAAGCACCTTCTTCGTCCGTCGTATGGGTAAGGGGGTTCTTCTCAGCTGCGCTGGAGTTCCCACCGTACCCACGCGCCGAGCGGAGACGGCGCTTGCGCTTACCTTTCGCGGGGTCAGTGACGAGAGAGGCCGCGGACTGGGCAGCCGCGGTGACCCCGATGCTGCTCCTTGAAGCCTCCTCACCTGCGCTGCTAACCCCTTCCTGCATCGCGTCGTCACTTGGGCGGGCGTTCCAGTCGGGAGTATCTGGTCGCGATCGTGGAGAAGGTTTGGGGAGGGCATCACCTGTTGCCTGGGCGCGAGATTTCACTTCTAGGGGTGGGAGGTGAGCACCCACAT